>NW_025335438.1:7498157-7607990 GCF_004798865.1 Varanus komodoensis
GGGAGGGAAGGGAAGGGAAGGGAAGGGAAGGGAAGGGAAGGGAAGGGAAGGGAAGGGAAGGGAAGGGAAGGGAAGGAAAGGAAAGGAAAGGAAAAAAAAAAAAGAGCATGTGGAACAAATACAATTTCCAAAGTTTATGGACATTCTTGGCAATGATTTCCAGGAGTCACTGAGCACATTCTCTACAACTGCTTGAACTGGTCAAATGCAGTGTGCAAAAACCCTGCCTGTTTATGAGCCTAGTTTAAGCTACCTTATATTGGCCTGTATTTTGTAACGCAGGAATTTAAGACTAAACACATGGGTAGGCAGAAGGTCCTAGAGGAGATCAACCTTGACTGCTCTTTAGAAGGCCAGATACTGAAGATGAAACTCAAATACTTTGGCCACCTAATGAGAAGGAAGGACTCCCTGGAGAAGAGCCTAATGCTGGGAACAATTGAGGGCAAAAGAAGAAGAGGATGGCAGAGAATGAGGTGGCTAGATGGAGTCACTGAAGCAGCTGGTGTGAGCTTAAGTGGACTCCAGGGGATGGTGGAGGACAGGAAGGCCTGGAGGAATGTTGTCCATGGGGTCATGATGTGTTGGACACTAACTTCGTGACTAACAACTACAACAGGCAGAAGGTAGATATCCAGGGGTATGTATGTATGTATGTATTTTTTGATTTATCTCCTGCCTTTTTCCTACAAAGGGCTCAAGGCAGCTTACATCTCTTCCTCCATCTTATCCCCACAACAACAACCCTGTGAGGTAGGTTGGGCTGAGAGTCAGTGACTGGCCCAAAGTCACCCAGTTGGCTCCATGGCTGAGCGGGGACTAGAACCCAGATCGTCTGAGTCCCATTCCCATGCTCTTAACCACTACACCACACTGGTTTTGAGCTTTACTGCCCAAAAGCATCTACCAGCATGGCCCATGGTCAGGAATACTGGAGTCCAAATCATCTGGAGGCCTACTCTCTGTCTAGTCCTCCCTTAATAAACATGTCCCATGAACAGTAATGACATTGTCACCAAAGGTGATTCCTTACAATGTATCTTCCATGCTCCCATACTTTCAGGTACAAATACAGAACAGGATAGAGTGCCAAGGACCAGGAAAACTGTCCCATGTTCTTCTGATCAGTTTTCTGCTGTCTTGGAATGCTTCCAGGATACACCAGTCTAGAAGTGAGACAAGAATCATACTGTTGCTTTTTAACAAAAAATAGAAGGGTGACCTCCTAATTCCACATACAACTGAGTCCAATGCACCTATTAATTCAGCTACTGTCAGTGTGCTTTCTGTTCTAAAGGGTAATTGAATTATTTCCTGTGGTTTCTTTTTTTTTAATAAGTTTTATTTGAAATTATAATCCTAAAAAAGCAAAAAGAAAACTACAAACAACATTCATCATCAAAAACATCGAGCCCCCTGGGTCAGCCCCCACACCCTTCTTTTTCCATTTATGGTAACTTTAAAAACATATTTAAATCTATGCCAAGTCCCATTTCTCCAGCCAATAATAAAAAGAGTCCCAAGTTTGACAGAAGTCAGTATCTTCCTTCTCCTTCAATGATAAAGTCAATCTATCCATTTCTGCACAGTCCAGGATCTTCTTTAGAATCAGTTCATCAGTGGGTAGCTCTTCACTTTTCCAGTGTTGAGCGAATGCAATCCTCGCCGCAGTGATTACATGTAAAATCAAATACATTTCTTGTTTACTAATGTCCTCCGGTATAATGCCTAATAAAAAAAACTTCAGGTTTAAAAGCTAAGGATTTTTGTAACATTTCCTCGAGCCATTTATGTATTTTAATTCAATACTTTTTCACATTATCGCAAGTCCACCACATATGATAAAAAGTACCCAATTTATGTTTACATTTCCAACATCCATTTGACATATTTGGAAACATCTTAGCTAATCTATTTGGCGACAGATACCATCTATAAAACATTTTATACAGGTTTTCTTTATACAAAGTTGCTAACATTACCTTGATATTTCTCTTCCACAGCTTTTGCCACTTTTCTAATTCAATATTATATCCAAAATTTTGTTCCCACATTATCATGGTTTTCTTAACCTGTTCGTTTTCCATTTTCCTATCAAGTAGGAAGTCATATAAACTTTTAATCATTTTCTCATCTGATTTAAGCATCACTTGATCAAACACTATTAAGTCCTTATAAAAACCCCAAGCTTTACAATCTTTAGCATATCTCGATTGTATCTGCACCTTACGCCACCAAGAGATATTAGCTCCCTGTTCTTGTGTTTCTTGATTCAATTTCAGTCCTCCATCCTTATCCAAAATGTCATCATATCTTATAATCCCTTCAAAATTCAATGCATTTGGATACACAAAAGCTTCCATGAGTGAAAGCCATCTTGGTAATTTATTATACAGTTTTATCTTTAACTTTTCCCACACCAACATTAATGATTTTCTAATATAGTGACTTAAGAAAGAACCATGTGCCTTAGCCTTCTCATACCACATATAAACGTGCCAGCCCACAGGCATGGGATTCTGTCAACAATATTTCCAATTGGAAATGATCAGCTAGAAGTGAAGGTTGACTTTAAGAATGGACTAAAAATGACATAGAAATGAGAAAATGCTCATGCTTCTAGCATGAGTCATTTTGCCCCTCTTTTGGCACATGTATTGCCAAAGATTAGGAATTTAATGTATAACAATAGGATAGAGCTCTGGAGATACCACATCATCAAACTACTGCTCTGAGTCTGAACATTTGTATTTGTTTAAATTTAGTCTGTCTGTCTCTCTGTCTATAATTTTTGCTGTTTCTTAGCACTGGCTATCATAATTCTTCCTTTTGCCTCTAGATGATGGTCACTAAAGCTATGTAGCAAATAAATAATAACCGCATGCCATCAGAAAGCCAAACTCTCATATCCGTATTATAGCTGTCTCTGACAGCTTTTGTGTGAAGAGCACAGGATAGTAGTAAGCATATTTCCTGTGATTTCGCAGGCTGCTTTCGGAACTTGCCATAGGGACTTTGTACAATGGGTAAATGTTTTCTAGGATGTATTCTACATGCTTAGTTCCTTGGTCACACACGTTCCTGTTATTTTGACCTGCAGCTTGAATCACTTTGTGGAGTTACATGTCTGTATGCACACCATTTCTTTTTCTTGAGGAATCGTCTAGCTTGTGTTAGTTTCCAGAGACCTGATGCTGATAAAGATGGCAAGGCAAATCTGAGTTTATGAAGATTTATAACAAAGAGCAAAACTAAATTTGAATAACTTGCAAGAGATTTGTATTCTACAAAACACTAGACACAGCAGTGGTAGACATTTAAAGAAAGGCAAAAGCAGCAAAAAAGAGCTCAGGAAAAGCCCTCCAGCCTCTAGTATGAAATGCACAGACATAATGTGGAAGCCTGAAGTGCCTGATCCTATCTAAGCTTGGAAGCTATGCAAGATCAGTCCTGGTTGAAATCTGAATAGGAGATGATAATAAAGTAACTACAGCTACTGAAAAGAGAGATAGAATCCAATTATTGAATGACTAAAGTCTAATGCTTTCCCAATGATCAATGGCATCTCATCTTTCTCTGATCTCTTTATTTCCACTTTAGTCTTGATTGTGATTGGTTTTTTTTTTCCCCCTTTGCTGCATCACATGCACTTGCATTCAATTTATGCTTTGGAGGCATGGTTACAAACCAAATACAGTACAAAGTTACAGAAGGCAACACTAATTCCATATGATCCAAAAAGCACTGGCTTGGGTACGCTAGTTTTTCATGAGCGTGAAAAACTACTGTAGTTCTGCCATTGTGGAACTAGTTCCAACTTTGCCACTCACCGCTTTTTCCCTCATCCTTCTCTTCCCTTCCTCCCCCCCCCCGCCACCTTCCTTCCTTCCTGTTCTTCCTTGCTTTCTTCCTCTTCTTGCCACCTAGTGCCCATGGGCACCCACTTGCCTCTCAAGGATGAAGAGGATTTGCTCATTTGTAAGGAGGGGTTGTTCATAACTTGCATGTTCATAACTGGGGGACTGGGTGTATTGGAAGGGTTTGCCCAGCTAGAGGAGCACAGTGCTGGACATGTTCAAAGCAGGACATGTGGCTATTGTGTACTGTACCCAGATGGTGCTATAAATGCCCACAACATTGGGAAATCATTTTTCCTTTGGCTCTATACATTTTTGAAAGATGTACAGTGCAAGCATATTAGTATTCACTCAGAAATAAGCCCTGTTCAATGTTCAGTAGAACTTACTCCCAGCTAAGTGTATAGAACTGTAAGTTAAACTATAGCAAGACTATCCACATGCTTGCCTGCCTTCATTCAGAAGGTTTGGAAATATACTTTGCACATGCTCAGAGGTACTCTTTTAGAAATAACATGATTAAAAATAAAAGACTGAGTGCTCAGGGCTAATCTTTCCATAAGAAGTGGTGCTTTGCGGCTGGATTCTGGCTCAAATTTTAGCCCTGCCTCCAATTGATCTATTCAAATAAAGGGGAGATTTAAATTCTCATGATGGGCTTCTCCGGATATCTCTAGTTTCACAAACCATCACACAGTGCTACTTCTTGATTCCCATGTGGACTGATGTTGCTTCCTAGTCCCCACTAGATGACACAAAGCATAAGAATGAGAGACAGGGAGAGACAGTGACTGGATTCCAACAACATGATTACACACACTCAAGCAGTGCTGTTGACCCCTGCTAAGATGATGAACCATGGTGAATAGTCCAAAGTTTACAACCCAACAAGTGGATTCTCTTCATAGTATGTTTTTTGGTTAACAATTCATGGCAAGTTAGCAAGGGTGGTTTGGGAAAACATGATAACTCATGTTTCAGCAATCCACAGTTCGATGACAACCTACATTCAACCTGTGTATGCAGGGTATCGTACTGTCTGAATGTAGCAAGTGAGTATGATAGCTATCTGTTCTCCCACTCTCTATGTAATTTTAGATGTTATGCAGAGTCCACCAGCAGAGTAACCAGGCAACAGTGGTCCTCTATTGTTTCTGAATATTTAGCATTCACATGCTGTCCTTCTCCCCAAGGTTTTATACAGCAGGAGCTGGACCACTTTCAGCCCAAGGCCAAATTCCATGATTTTGGCAGTTGTATTCAGGTAGAAGTGTCAACGTGAAAATGAATGTATATTTAACCGTTGCTAAACAGTGTCCTCCTCCTCCTCCATCTTCTTCAACAAATCAGGAATCTAGAAGCAATTGTAAAGAATAATTGGCACTTGCGGGTGGGCTTGAAGATAAAGGTGAGTTGTGTGTTTCACAAATAGTTACATACAAGGTCATCTAAAGTCCCATCACCACCAAGGGTTAAAACTATGTGGCTGCACCACTGTAAACATATTTTTCTAAACACTGGAATCATAGAATAGTAGAAGTGGAAGGGGCTATGAAGGTGGCTTGCTCCTCAGAAGGAAAACAAATCTAGACAGCATACTAAAAAGCAGAGACATCATTCTGATGACAAAAGTATATATAGTCAAAACTATGTTGTTCCCAATTGTAATGTATGGCTTTGAAAGCTGGACCATAAGGAAAACTGAGTGCTGAAGAACTGAGACCTTTGAATTGTGGTTCTGGAGAAGACTTCTGAGAGTGCTGTTGGATTTTTTCAACAGTATAGAATTTCCTATACATTAGACTTATATGGTTTTTATGGCTAGTAATGCATAAGGGTGCCTTAATTTTATTAGTAAATCCATCTGGTGTTTTGACTGCTGGTTAAATGACATTCCACCTCTACTAAAAGTGATAATTGTATGAGTGCAGTCTTTATTCAGACAAAGTAACTCCATGTGGGTCTGTGTGTGGTTTCAGCCCAATTCTAATACACACACACATCTGTGATGTTGCACAATTGCAAAATAACATTCTGCATAAAAATATGTTTAAAAATCTGCCCCAGATATCCTAGGCAAATGTCCAATCATTCTTCTTTCTTTTAAAGGACCGTCTAGTCTCATACTGTGGAATAATCAAGATCACTATCTTCCTGTCAGAATCCATCTGTACTTACAGAACAATATAGACGAGACTCTTTAACACTACAAGAGAAGTACATTTTACCAAACCTCAAGGCTGATTCACAGTAAAAAAAAAAAAAAAACACTTCTACATCCATGACCAGTTTCCTGCTGGCAAAATGACTAATGAATCCTATGCCCGGGAGGGGAGGGGGAATGGGAATCGGGAATGTGAAAACAAACCCCTAACATAAACTAGTAAGAACTGGAAAAGCATACTCCAAACTTATTTTTCATGAAAAAAGGGGGGTTGTCACATAAGGTACAAAAAAGAGGGAGCTCCTGGACCCAAGATCACATTACAAAAGCCACAGAGCAATCCCTGGGGCAATTAGCCAAAGCAGCTGACAGTGATCCAATGTCATCAGGCATTTTTATCTCCATTTCTACTCATGTTGCCAGGGAGATTTGGCCCCATACTGCGTGTCTTACCGTCTGAATGAGGCTCTCCCTGCTGGGGTTTATATAGTGGTTGTGGTGTCCTATAAATGGGTTTTGAGTTATATTAGCCTTCCTCAGCCTGGTGCTCTCCAGATGTGTTGGCCGCGCCGGCTGATAATTATGGGAATTGCAGCTGATCTGGAAGACAATAGATTGTGGAAGACCAAATCACACCATATCATTGGTTATGTCGTAGTGATGTGGACAGTGCTTTTTCAGTGATGGGGAGGGGGTTGAAGTCTTTCCCATTGACATGAATGACAGGAAAATTGTTCATGCATAACCATCACTTGTGACATCTGTGATCAGCCAATGACTTTGCTTCATTTCACCCCATTTGTTGGGGCTGCAGGTGCCAACAGAGGAGTGTGCAGCTGACGGGCAGCAGACGCAGAGCAGGGCAGAGTATCTGTCCTGTCAGGGCAGCAGAGTATCTGGTATTATGCTAGCACAGTGGAGTTTCAGCCTAATTTTAAAGTCTCCCATCTAGCATCTAGCATTGTTGGTATACAAAAGTACCCTTAATGTAGGTTTTTCTAAGTTGACCTTCTGCAAGTTGCTAATAACAATAGTTATTGTTATGCTTTCAAAAAGTAATCCTGTAAAATGTGCTGCTGAAATGTAATTAATTATTTGCTCTAAGTTTTTTATCTTTAAATATTTCTCTAAAATTAAAAAGTGAGAATATTTCAGTGTTAAGTATAACTAATTTTTGTTGTTGTTGCAAACATATATTAAGAAAGTTTTCAATAGTGAATTTTTCTTTCTGTTGGTATGTCATAATAATAGTTAAGAGCAGCTGGGACAAATAGTTCTTCCAGTATGAAAAACAGTACTTGAACTGATACTTCAATATCTTCTTTTAAGCACAGAAAATAAAATGTGCTAAAGCAACTGCTGAACTGGAGATACCTAATGTTTTTACAGGTACCTGAAATTAATGAATTAAAAGCTTGGGGGTTAAACATGTATTTTAGTAGGGTCACCAGAAGCAACAAAGGGAAAGATTCTATACCATTTAATAACCATGCAGAAGAGAGTATTTCAGCATATGCATTTAGTGACTTCCATTCCAATTATAGATTCCCCCAAGGCAAAATATAAAATAAAGATAAAGGCATACAAGAAAGCAATGCAATAGAAACCACACAGACCATAAAAAGTAAGAAAGAAGTAGCTTGCATTAATTTAAAAAGCCCAACTAAAGTTTTAAAAAAATCACAAGTCTGTTGATGAAAAGTTAGGGGATCAGAAAAACAATGGTGCTGCTTCTCAGTTTGAAACCACCTTGTTTGCAGATTAGCAAGAGCAGTAAAGGGCTATTCTTGACTCTGCCTATTCCACATTGGTCCACATATAGCTGTTGATGTTTAATTCTGTGAAGAAGAAATGGATGATCCAGAAAATCAGAATGCATTCAAATCAGCATTCTTTTATCTTAAGGGTAACTTTTATAAGAGAATCAGTGAGTACATATATTGTATATTGCATATGGGATATGGCAAATAAAGGGAGGACAACTCCCAACAGTAGAAGTGTTCACTTTTCCCAAAGAAGGTAACGAATGATGTAGTCTCCTTTGCCTGAAAAGTGCTAAAGTACAAATCTGTCTTGATTGTTTCACTTGACATATATTTTCAATGAGGGATTGCTGTGTGTAAATAAATTTGAAAAGATATCTTGAAAAGACTTGGGAACAGAAAATAATGCATTAGTAGTATCACCATTTTTGTGGCGCCTGTTCTGAATAACGAAGGCAGTTTTATTGTACAAGTCAACAGTCCTATATTGGAGTTGGGCCCATGGAGAGCTTTTGGTTCATTTGGGTCCATATGTTCAACCGTACAGTAATCAAATATCTTCAGTGAATTGAATGCTTAAAGGGAAGTAAAAAGGAAATTTCTTCCCCACATACTCAGTGCTTGCTGTGACTGAAAAACATTCATTATAACATGCAAGAATGATGTTGTAGGTTGGTTTTGAATGTATGACTATAGATAGGAAAATAAAAGCTGCCTGGGAGCAGGTTATTTGTCTATCCAGTTCAGCTTTTTATGCTCTGACTGTCAGGAGCTCAGTCAGAGACTTTCCGATTACCTGCTACCCAAAACTTTTCAAAAGGAAAATGCCAGGTGCTGAACCTTTTGTATGTATGCATGAACAGCATTTTTATGCTGGAGTAGTGAATAAAAAGATAAAACAGATAAACTGTAGAGATGCGTAGGGGGAGATATGGTGTTAGGTGGAGGGTTAGCCAGGTAAGAAGGTGGCCCAGGTGATTAATGACTGTGCCATGTACTGGCCCTGCTCCCAACTGCAGGTTTGGTGGTTGCTGCCCTTGGGTTTCTGGATGCTGCTTTTTAATGCCAGATCAGTGCACAATACGTCACCCCTCATCCATGATTTCATAGTGGATGGGCAGCCAATCTGGCATGCATAAAAGAGTGAAAAGTGAGAAGTCAGTCTCTCCAATCTCTGCCTACCTAAGTACTTGATACAAGGAAGAAAAGAAGGAAGACTGGGGAGCTGGGGTGGGGTGGGGCATCTACAGGACGTCTATAGGTCTATAAGAATTCAATCTCAGTCTCCAGGCTCCCTCCCCATCGGACTCCTAACCTAGAGTATTTGCATCTTGTAATGGGCAAGTGGGACACAACTGAGATTGTGTTGGTGTACCTTCCATCCTATGAATCAACAGCTTGTCTCAGTTGGGATGCTGAGATTCGCCAGGCTGTTGGTCCTGGGGGATGGTAACATCCATGCTGAGGGTGCACTGTCTGGGCAGCTCAGGATCTCATGGACTCCATGACAACTGTGCTGTGTTGTGTTTTCAGCTGGGCATGGGGATAGTGATCTGAAGGTTGGGGACTTTGAATCAGTCTCCTGGTCTTCCCTTTCCTGTTCCACATACTCTCCCAACCCCCAACTCTAGAGGCTACCAGGAACTTAAGAAGTGGGAAGGGAACCTTGGGGGGTTCCCTGTTATGTCTGACCACTGACTGAAGTTAACCACTTTGACCTCCCAAAATTTTCAGGGTTACTGCATGTGTAAATTTTCTTTGCAAAGCTAAGATGATTAGGTTATAACCAATCACTGCTGCTGTGAAGAAGCATATTGCATATAATTAAGCACTAATTTACTTTTGATAGACTTTACATTTTAAATTCCTTTGCTATTTAAGTGCATTGTTTATATGTTTCTTCTTTATACTCCTGAGTATGTGCTTGACAATTAAGGATAACACACCATGCATCTTATGAAGTGAGATTTAGTATAGCAAAGCTTCTGCTATGATTTTTTAAAAATCATGTTTAAGATACCTTAAGGTACTTCCTTGTTTTTGCTGCAATTATTAAGCATGTCTGCATTCATCTAGTATTCAAGCTTTTAATATTTTATTAATTTTTCGTTTGCTGTAATTAAATTTGCATGTATCTCTGTTATTCCATATAATATTTCTGTAGGATAAACTTTGATTCCATAAAACCATGAACAGTGTTCCACTCACAAAATGGGACTTTTCTGCCTATCCTTTATGATGCAGCTCCTGCATTGTACCTGAAAACCCCAAGAAGCCATTCCTGAGGGCATTTGAGAGGCTACCTATGGATTGGGAAGTAGAAATCATATGTTCCTTTTCTGAGCAATAGTGCCTTTCCAGGAAAGGGCATTGCTAGGCTTTAGCTCATGGGTTCCAGCCCTGAATTTATTTCCCACAGCCCAGCTCTTTTTCCCTAGAGACCTAAACATTCATCGGTATCAACAGATGGTGTTTTTCTCAGCAATTTTCAAGGGAGTGCTGAAGCTGATGAAAGAAGGATGGATTTTACTTTTATTTACCTATTTTTAATGTGTTTCGAGGAAGGGAAAGCCCATAACACAGTGGTAGAGCACAAAGAGAAGATCCCGGAAGATCTATGCCTGAAATCTCAGAGATGTGCTACCACTCAACATAGACTGGCCTTCTCAACTTCCTGCCTTTCAGGTGATTTGGACTACAACTCCCAGCATTCCTGATCATGCTGGTCAGGGATTATGGGGGTTGAAGTCCAAAATATCTGGACGGCAACAGCTTAAGAAGGCAGGTAATGACATTTGGGGGGGGGGGAGCGTTGTTACAAGGCAGTTTCCTGTGTGCTTAACATGGGGTGGATCAGATCCTTCCTTTTAATGCGGGGGTAGGCAACACATGCATTCCTGCTGGTGTATTTCCTGCCTTCCCTGTCATGTCACCCAACTGTAATGATGATAGAAATAAATAACTGAATAATAATTATGGAATAAAAATTATGCCAAGTAGTGCAAAATCAATAGCATTTCACTTGTCCTGCATATACATTTGATTAGAACTCTTTTGGCCACTACAGAGCAATGAAAGTGTCAACTTTAAGCATTTTATCACTATGGATTTTTTTTTTTTTTTGGCCAAATTTCAGTGGTAAACCACCAATATGTATTTGTTTGTTTAGATCCAGGTGCCACATGGATTGCCCGATTGCCCTTTGGAATACAGTCTGTTAAAGTGTATGTAAAATGGTCCCCAGATCACCCATAACTACTCATCTATTTTAATCTGGTCCCAAAAAACCAAACGTTATGAAATAGTCACTGTGATTTCCCTTTTATACGAAAGTTGCTGACAGATGCAGATGAAAATGAGGCCACCCATCAAACCCATAGCATGAGGCTAAAAGTAGGTCTGCCAGGTATAAATCTAAGAAGCATCATCTATAGATGTTGGAGAAATCGGCAGTGGATTTATATGACTCAGATTTTTCTAGTAACATGAATTTGACAGACTTGCAGTCTACTATTCCTTTAAAAAAAAAACCTTTGCATGAGTTTTCTACACATTCACAGTTCTGCTAACTCACATTATTGCTAATGTGCACTTGTGCTAATTGCTCAACAGAGCAATGCATGGATAGAATAAAATATTTTCAAATGCTTGAAAAAGCAAGCAAGTCCCCCACCTTTGTTATTGGGAATATTAATTGAGACTGGACAGCGACTCTGGTCCCCAGTCCATCTTTGTAAATATCTATTATTTATGAGCAAAGACAAGAAGGGAATAATGTATTGGAATAACCTATCTGGCCCAGTCAATGAAGTGCTTCACTGGCATCCATTTCAGGATGGGTAACAAATCCAGGTTACATTTAATTCAGGGAAAAAAAAATGAGAAGACCAGATGGCACAATGTCTTTTCAATAAGGCCTTATTTAAATTTACCCAGTACAGCTAACTGGAGGTGCAGTATAGCAGATGCATGTCTTATTCATATGTTTTGCCCCAGTGGCTGCTACTTTTGGGAGGCGGTAATGATTTGGATAACATTTATGATGAAAAGTTCTTTAATATTTATGGGTATTGTGGAATGCTTTCCTCAGAGAAGCTCAGCTGGTGCCTATACTGTAGTCTGTTCAGCATTATGTCAAGACCTTTCTATTTTTCCAGGAATGTGTTGTTGTGTTTTTAGATTTTTGCATTGCTATTCATTTTTACTCTGGTTTTTAATTAGGTTTTATGTTCTAGCATGTTTTAAACTTAAGATTTTTATATTATGTTTTACTGTGCTATTGTATTTTATGATTCTATATTCTGTTTTGTGAACTATCCGGAGAGCTTTGGCTAATGGGTGACATAGATGTAACAATAAAATCATTTTTAAAATGTTGTAATTGTCATCTTAATGTTATACAGAGTCACTCTGATATTTCACCAGTGTTAATTGCATTTACTTAAAAAAAAGTTTGATTTTTGTTTGCATTGTCTCCTTGACATAACCTATACTAAATAAACCCACAAATTTAAACTAAAGTCATTGCCAGGTATGCATTGTCCATTGCATACACTTATAGCAATATTTCTTATTTCTTCTAAGTGATTCATCCACATCATCTTTCCAGATAGCCTAGTCTTCCTCTTCTAAATCAAATAAGATATATCAGTTTTGATGTTGGTATTATATCCAAGGGCTTTCCCCCTATATACAATGGCTGGTGGTCTGCATCTTTTCAATGTTATGGCACGACAGTTTTGCAATACGCTAGAAATAAGTTAGGGTGCAATCCAATGGGGATGTCAGTGATGCTTCGATTTTGGCCAACTAGCTGTGGTGTTTAGGTTAGGGAAAGAAGAAGACTGAAGTGCTACCAGGTTACATTGTATCCATGCTGACCAAGGCTCCTCCCTCCCTGTTTCCTGGAATAGCCCCTATACCCTTTCTCTGAGTTCACTCTTATGACCCTGGCATAGTTCTTTATACACTGGATGTCTGTGTGTTGTGTGTAGAATCTGAGCATGGATGCCCAGCTATGAGGTTGGACCTCTTCCAGCTGCAGATATGGGAACTTAGAGAATCCCATGATCCAGCAGATGTTCTCTAGAGGCCATAGGACTCCTCTGTAAAATTCCTTGTTTCATCTTAATAGTTTCTTAAGTAGTACAATACTATCAGCACAGGATTAGATACAATCCTGTATTCAGGTCATTTAAAGGTTCCTAATCATATTGGTAAAATTTTATAATCTTTATGCTTAAACTCCATAAATGTAAAAAATCCTGGTCATCACCAACATTCCAAACTCAGAAGCCATTTTTGACACTTAGAGAGCAATACTCTCCAATGTTCAGATAGTTTCTGAACATAGACCAATGACCAGCCTGAATAATAACGCAGAAGGCCTTCTGTACTCTGCAATCTGGAACTGGTAAATCCTCTGTACAGGACTGATCCAGGACATTTTTCTTAGGGTGACTCCTGCATTTTGCCAGCCAAATCTTACTGTAAGATTTGCAACAGGTTTGCATCCTATATCTGACAGCAGCAGGAAAGTTTAGGAAGTGTGTTTACATGGCTACATGGCTCGCCCATCTACAACCTCCAGGAGAGGAGGAGATGCAGGAGTGGCTTAGGGACCTGCCAGCTCCCTCCTCCTGCATCTGTTGCCTGAGGTTATTCCTTCACTCTGCCTCATGGTACAACCAGCCCTTCTTCTGTCAGAATGAACCTTTACATGAAAATAACTTTCCAGATACCAAATATATATGTAAGAATATTTTGTTCAGCCAAGCAATGTTCTAATTTTTAAAAACAATAAAATATTAATAAAAGATAAAATGACTAAAAATTAAAAATGAATCCAAGGATAAAACTTTTTCCTCTATTTATCTCTTAATAGGAACAATAGATCTAGCAATCAGTATCCCTTCAAACTGGAAGCACATAGACTTCACAAATCCTTTAAGACCTCTTCTTTTATGATATCCTTATGCTAAGAAAGTTAGCCTACTTCTTGGAATCCAAGGGAGCATCTTTTTTCTAGAGGAAAAAAATCTTTTTCTGTTTTGCCTATGCATCAAGTGACAAAAGTATCTTAATTTCATGGTGTGTCCTGGCCCTTGATGACCGCACCGAAGTTACCCAGACTACATTATTCACCAATTCTCTGCCTCCCAACAGCAGTTCACTAAATCAGAAGAAAACTTTCTACAACATAGATACTTTGTTCATGATTTAGCAGCAGAACAGAGAAAATGTATCTGTTCATATGCACACCCACCTGCATGGAGTTAATTATCAGACTGCAGCCTAAACAATTATAGGACTTCTTCAGGTATGCAGCAACTGATCTTCTAAAATGCCCCCAAAGCACGATATCACTTTTAAAAACAAAACAAAACCTATAACAATAAAAACACAAACATGAACACAATGTGACTTTCTGGTAAGACCAGAAATACTGGTCAGTGTTTCATGCATTTTTTTGTTTTTTCACTTTCTACCTTCAGGAAACATTTTCTACATCAACAAGTAATCTATGAACGCTTACTACCAAAAAACCTGTCAGTTTTGCGGAATATTCTGATACCTATGTGGGGGTTCCACATGCAGTTCTTGCTGGGCATTGACCAAGTGTGTTGAACTTCACAAGTGATGCACATAAACTGAAAGTGCAAGGTAAATACCACCTTTCTGCATGCATTCACTGCAGCAATCTATGTTTGCAAGCTCACTTCCAAGTTCCATGCTTGCTAAGTGCAAATTTGGCAACTTCTGCCTGTGTGGGTTCTAGAGGCTTAATTGGAACAAACCATCAAATATTCAAATTAAACAAACTTCTTTTAGTTAGAATCAAAATTACACAAAAAGTACGGTGTTTGGCACATGGGGCTAAATATACAAGTAGTGTCTTCTCAGAAGAAAAATACAAACAAAATCCTCTATTCTCCAAAATATAAATATTGAAGTTTTGCTTCTAAAGCTGCATAGTCAAACCCTGCAATGTTCCTCTGATTTGCAATTGAGCTGGATACATCAGCTATTCCTTTCCAGATAGCTTTAATGACAAAGCAATAGCACAAGAGAGCAATTGCAACATTGTCACAGGTCTGAGTACCACCAGCACTGATTCATGATAGAAATTCATTAACAGCAATTCCATATTCCTCTGACTCTTCCGTGAAGGATCTTAATGCTGTTACCTCTATTAAGATAAACCTGTCAAATAAAACTAGTTGAATATTGATACCATTTTTCTTGTCCTCATTATAATTATGGCTGAAATAGTGGGGACAACTGAAGGAAACCTTCAAACCAGAGTTAAAAACCCCTAATCTTCCATACCTGATTTTTCAAGTGTTTACAAGATAGAATTTGAAACTACATGAAACATTTATTTAAGTAGATATGCACTCACTATCTGAATGTATGGGATGAATTATTTGCGAAGTATACCATATTTAAAATCATTAGGTATATTTGCCTTAAAGTGAATTTCAAATATTCCAGTGAATGGTTTCAATTTAAGGCATATGTCTCTTCCATAGATTTGTCTTGCCATTTGGGTCAAAGCACAAGAATGTTAATTTCTCTATAGTGGGTAGATTCTAATTTGCTATAGTGATTGAGACTGCTTTTTCTGCTTCTATCTTGGGAACACACTCAAAATGAGGAGCCACTGAATTATAACTGCTGTTTCATGGATATGATTACTAAGGGTTTTCATGTAAAATTAGATCATTTTCATCAAGATAAAGTGCTGCTAATTGTATACACTACCAGAGGGAAGTTTAACCTCTGCTACCGAAGCAACCTATTTTGCTATTCTTTACATGCTTGAAGTAACTGATACAAAGAAAACATTGTTCAGAACCTGAACAATGAAGGCAAAGCTTTGCAATTTTTTTTAATGGTTGACTAAATTACATTGCAGGAAGCTACAAGATCAGAGTTTGTTACAGAAAGTGCTAGCACTGGGTTGAAGTCATGGATGTGTCAGTGAGCAAAGTCACCTTCAATGTAACTGATGCAACCATCCCCTCGCAACCATTGTGCATACCTCCATTTATGCATGTAAAAAAAGTGTGATAGGCACAACTTCCAAGGTGCCTGCTATAATCTCTGTGAGGAAGTCCTTATTAAAGCAGCTTTTGCTGAAATTGGCTTGTAGTACAAGTGCACTGATCAAAATTCTTATTTGGATCACAAATTACTATTCTTCACATTCTCTTCTGCATTTGCCATGATCTGGTGTTTTAGTCAATGACAACAGTAGCATTTGCTCAATTAGGTGTGAAAATTGTGAATGCACCTGTGAGCTCTTTGCTTTCATTTAACATGATAAATCTAGAACTTCCCAATAAATTCTAGTGCCTGTGGTTTTTTTCCCACAAAGATATGTGTAAATTAGCATGCATCTAACACATAAACTTAGCACCAGAGATTAGCCATTTGTGATATATGAACTGTAGTTTTCAATTTTCAAACAAATGTGATGCTAACTAAAAGGTCCTCCAGCCTGCATTCTAGCTGGATTTCTGATATTCAGTTTGAGCCCGCTCTGGTGGCTGACTTAGTTTGTGACTATCTTTATTAACAGAACATGGTTCATGGAATTTGTGTCCCAAATATGCTGCATTCTAAGCCCTATTGATCTTGCTGTTACTTACTGCCAAATCATCTCCAACTTATGATGATGGTGAATAAGTGACCTCCCCCCCCCCCCAAAAAATAGCCTATCGTTAACTGTCCTGCTCAGCTCTTGCGGCTGTGGCTCCCTTTATGGGATCTCTCAATCTCATAGTCTTCTTCTTCCTTTTACATTCCCTAGCAATATCTGCTTCTCGTGATCTCTCTGAAATATGACAGCTGCATCAGTTCTGCTTTGATTTGTTCTTGGACCCACTTGCTCATCTTTCTGTCAGTTGCAAAGCTCTCCTCCAAAACTATGTTTTGAACGCATCAATGTTCTTCCTGTCAGCTTTCTTCACTGTACAGAATGATAATGAATACAATACTGTGAATGATCTGGCCTTGGACTCCAGTGAAATATCCTTACGTTTGATTATCTTTTCTAGTTCAGTGCTGCCCTTCCAAGTTTCAGTCTTCTTATTTCTTGTCTGTAGTCGCTATTTGAATTTAATTTAGTCAAGCCATGCAAAATATTTACAGTGTCATTTTCTTTATTGTTGACATTAAAATTGTGTAATTTTTCTGTAGTCCTGATTTTGTCCAGCTGCAATCCCTGCTCTTTACTCTTTTACTTTCATCAGGAGTTCCTTTATTTCATTGCTGCTTTCTGCCAGTGATATTATCCACATAGCTGAAATTATTCATATACCTTCCATCAATTTTCATTTCTGCACCCTCTGATCCTAATTTAGCTTTCTTTATGATATATTCTGTGTACACATTGATAGGGAGATAAAATATCCCCTTGCCTGACACCTTTGCCTACAGAAACCATTTGCTAGCACTAGCTTCTTCTCCACAATGCAGGTTACACATCAGGACAATCGAGTACTGAGGCACTTTAAGAACCATCCATAGCTTCTTTTTATCCACATAGTTAAAGGCTTCACTTTAATCTATAAGGCATAGACTGATCTTCTGAAATTCTTTGGTATGCTCTGGCAGCAATGTATCTTTGCAATTTGATATTGAGTACCTCTTCCTTTTTGGAATCCAGGCATTTCTATCTTCATGTAGGAAAAATCTTTGCTCCATCACCTTAAGCATCACTTTGTTTGCATGAGAAATAAGTGCAATGGTCCTAAGGTTGCTACACGTTTGCATCCTTTCTTGGCCATTGAAATATATATTGAATGTGTCTAGTCTGTGAGTCATTGTTTTGGTTTCTATATTTTTGGCATGTTCTTAGGATTTTGACCAACTCAGTCTCTGAAGTTTGGAATATTTTGTTGCTGGTCTATCTGCTCTCAGTGCTTTGTTTCTTTGGTGCTTTCAGAGTAGCTTTCATTTCACTTTCTAATGTTGCATGTGGTTCATCACAGGATTTCTCTTTGAAGAAGTAAGTCATTAAAAAAAATCTCTTCTGTATATTATTTCCATCTTCTCGCTATTTTCTCCTGGTCAGATAACATGTCTCCCTTGTTGGTGTTTCAGCATTCTTAAGCAAGGTTTGCATTTCCCTTTGATTTTTTGGATCTTCTGGAAGACATTTTTTGTTTTTCTTCTTTTTCTTCTATATTTTAATTTTCTGTGCACTGGCCATTGTAATACATCTTTCCTTCTCTGTGTGATAGTCACTACAAACTTGCATACAGGATTCTGTTCCTGTTTCAGAGTCACATTTTGTTTTTGTTTCTCACCTATCTTTAGTAATTATGAATGCTTCTTCTGTCATGCATCCAGGCTTTTTCTTTTTGCCTTTTCCCAAGGAAATTGTCTTCTTTCATCCTCTCTAAAAATGTCTCTGGTCTACAAATCTTCTGGTTCATGGTCAATTGAATTCAGTAATGCAAGTCTCCTCTTTCTGTGGACTTCAAATTTCTGGGGAATTATATTTTGGCACTATGCTTCCTTTAAATAAGTTTTTCATCTTCACTCTGAGTTTTCATTTTAATAGTTCGTGGTCATTACCACAATTTGCTCCTAGACTTGTCTTGGCAATGAGAATAGAGCTTCTCCATTTTGCATGCCCAATTATGTAGTCTATTTGTTTTGTATTAGGATAATCTGGTGATATGCATTTGTATGGTTAGCTGATTGGTTGCCTGAAGCATGCATTTTCAGTGAACAGATTATTGATTTCAATGGACTGCAATATCAGTGGACTAATCATTCCAGTGTGATATCATATCGTAAACTCAATGGTTGTTTGGCATCATAACTGTTTCCCTCTTTTTGGTACTGTGAATCAACACACATGCACACCACAGGTGCATCCTTTGGATGCATACTCCACTGCACCTGAACCCAACAGACTAGCTTAGGGAGCACAGGGCAGGTGGCTTAGCACACAGTTCTCTCTTGATGTTACCTTGCAACCTTCCACCTGAGGCAACCACCTTATACTGTCTGACTCAAGATATGCTTAAAAATATGAGATCACGTATAAGTAGACATTCACCTGGCTCATGTGAAGGCTGAAAGTGGGGCAGGGATGTGGGCAAGTCCTGTCCTCAGTGCTCCCGTTCTCACCCACTCAGGTGCTGGCCTTCACTTGTTAAATTGCTTGAACTCACATTCATTGGCTTGAACATAAGTAGACGCCCCTGTGTGACCAAGAACTCTGCTTCACCATGGTCCCCAAATGTGTAGGAACTTCTGCTTACAGTGAAATGACTAAGAATAGAGTGCCCCTTTAGACTTTCCCCTTGATGCAGGACAGTTGATGGGTAAGGGGGCAGGGATGTTGGGTGTGGGGCTTGTGCACACATTCACATCCCACTATTTCAGTTTTCATTGACATAAATAGGTTGAATGGCTACATAGGACCAATGCCAAAGGGTTTACAGCTGGAGTCTGCAGTGTGGCACCCATAGGCACCAAAGTGCCTACTGATATCTTTTTTGACACCTGCCAAGGTCCCTGCCCCTGCCAATTTTTTTTCTTATATTAAAATTTATTTATTTTAGCCTTGTTCGAATTCCTCTGCTCCCTCGAGACACCATAGAAAAAAAAAGTGGCCAGCTGCTGTAACCTCACACTTCATTTTCAGCTGTGCTCAGTGTCCAAGGGGAAAAAAAGAAATACATAAGAAAATGGTGTGTGGGAGTGTAGGGAGCATCCTGGAAGTTAGAGGGGATGGCAAGAAATACATAGAAACACAGAAACAGAGTGAGTCAGAAGGGGCCTCCTGGGCCATCCAGTCTGATTCATGGCTCCAGCCAGCTCCACTCACGACATGCCTACCATGTGCATGTCCAGCCTATCCTTAAACACCCTCACCATTGGGGCTTCTTCAAGGCAAAGACTGAGGGGTGCAGGGTCACCTGTGTGTCATATGTGAGAGAGATGGCTTATTATGGACATGGTAGGAGTTTTGCCTGGGGTTTTATACATGTACATGTGTGTGTGTTCTGTGATCTGGTTTCAGCTTGGTATGTGTCCTGGTGTGTATGTGTGAGTTACTTAAGTCTTCGCTTGATTTATGGTGTGGGTGAAGGTTTTTCCCCTCAGTCTGTGAGTCTCTGAGCATCAATAGTTCAGCCTGTTGCTAAAGATGCTATTTTGTTGAGATTTCTGAATCACCACCCACCTTGATCGAGTATGCACTTCCTCAGTCAAATTACTTATCTCTGCATGTCATCTGTGTGCCTTCAAAACTAAATGAATAAGTAAACACCCACCCCACCACCTTTTTTACCCATTTTACCCTTATGAACTCCTATCTGATGCAATGGATTGAAATATTGTACAATATGATTTATGCAGATTCATCACATGCTGTTTGACTAAGAGGAAAGCTCTGAATCATGTTCCAGACAACAGGGTAAAGTACTACTATAGTGACACAAAGCCTGAGAACAGATGAGCCAATGGTGCCAGACAGAGTAGGCCGGAAAACCATAGCTCCGGGTTGCACTTCTGCTTCTTTTCCAGGTTGGAGCTGTTTATGAGATGCAACTTCCAAATGATTTGGATTGGTTTTTTGAAAACACTGGTAACATCAAACCACACGAAAAAGCACTTTTGCTGGTTTATGGGAAACTGTCCCTGAGATATGCTTTGAACATGACTGAGTCATCTTTTGGGGAACGTGGTTAAAAGAGGCCTGAACTGTATGGCAGCCATTTCACTTGTAAAGGATATGCCATGCAGAAGAACACTCCTGGATAAGTATAATACTTGAAACTGGGTCTTGGTGGTCATTTTACGTCACTTACATAATATTGCTTTTGAAAATTACAAATTTTGCTAAGTTTCCAGGGGAAATGATCAAAGAAAGGTATAAAAATAATTGTGAATACATTTGGAAGATTTATATATTCTTGGCTGGATGGAATGGGTCATATAGGTAAGCTATTTTTATTTTATCTCTTTTTTCCTTTAAGCATCCCCTTGACTTCCAAAGATCATGTATTAAAAGAAAAAAGAAAATGTCAGTTAAATCCTGCTATAGAACCTGGTTCTTTAATTGTCACATAGGATTTCTCTTGCATACCATGGTGTACAGAATAAGATATCTACTCACAGGTTGTAAATAATCTATAATGAATAGTATCAATTTATACTTTGTGTGACATAGGAATTTTCTATGTACAATAACTGGCTTTACAATTATTGTGGAAATTCTTCATTTTCTTTTTCATTGTTCTGTCTCTTTCCTCAGGGTAAAGTTATGTATAGATATGTATTGTACTTTCTAAATTTATGGTGTTTCTTATTTTAAATTTATCTTACATAGGCATATTTGCATTGGTTGTTTCTAATCCATTGTAGCAACTTACCCTGAGGAAAAGTGTTAGTTTGTATCACAGTGGGAATTAAAATTATAAAAGAAATGTTATATAGGCATGAATAGTTGTTTATCTTCTTGTTGCAGCTTAATCTTTTATAATTAAGCCAGTGTGAGCCAGTGTGGTGCAGTGGTTAAGAGCAGGGACTGGGACTCAGAGGATCTGGGTTCTAGTCCCCGCTCAGCCATGGAGCCAACTGGGTGACTTTGGGCCAGTCACAGACTCTCAGCCCAGCCTACCTCACAGGGTTGTTGTTGTGGGGATAAGATGGAGGAGGAGAGATGATATAAGCTGTCTTGAGCCCTGTGTAGGAAAAAGGCAGGATATAAATCACAATATAAATAAAATAAATAAATAAATCTCAATTTGTTTGTATCTGAAGCAGTCTATAAATAATGTGTTGATGTTAGACGCGCAGTCATGTCCGACCCATCGCGACCCCATGGACAACATTCCTCCAGGCCTTCCTGTCCTCCACCATCCCCTGGAGTCCACTTAAGCTCACACCAGCTGCTTCAGTGACTCCATCTAGCCACCTCATTCTCTGCCATCCTCTTCTTCTTTTGCCCTCAATTGTTCCCAGCATTAGGCTCTTCTCCAGGGAGTCCTTCCTTCTCATTAGGTGGCCAAAGTATTTGAGTTTCATCTTCAGTATCTGGCCTTCTAAAGAGCAGTCAGGGCTGATCTCCTCTAGGACTGACCAGTTTGATTGCCTTGTGGTCTAAGGGACTCGCAGGAGTCTCGTCCAGCACCACAATTCAAATGCCTCAATCCTTTGGCGCTCAGCCTTCCTTATGGTCCAACTTTCACAACCATACATTGCAACTGGGAAAACAATAGCCTTGACTATCTGCACTTTTGTTGGGAGGGTGATATGTCTGCTTTTATGTATGCTGACTAGATTTGCCATAGCTTTCCTCCCCAGGAGCGTCTATTAATTTCTTGGCCGCAGTCCCTGTCTGCAGTGATCTTCGAGCCCAGGAAAATAAAATCTGTCACTACCTCCACTTCTTCCCTATCTATTTGCAAGGAAGTGAGAGGACCATATGCTATGATCTTAGTTTTCTTAATGTTGAATTTCAAGCCAACTTTTGCGCTCTCCTCCTTCACCCGCATCAAGAGGCTCTTTAGTTCCTCTTCACTTTCTGCCGTTAGAGTGGTATCATCTGCATGTCTGAAGTTGTTGATACTTCTCCCAGCAATCTTAATTCCAACTGGTGATTCATCTAGCCCCGCCTTTCTCATGATGTGCTCTGCATATAAGTTACATAGGCAGGGTGACAGTATACAGCCTTGCCGAACTCCTTTCTCAATTTTGAACCAATCAGCGGTTCCATGTCCAGTTCTCACTGTTGCTTCTTGATCTGCATATAGGTTTCTCAAGAGACAAATAAGATGGTCTGGTACTCCCATCTCTTTAAGAACTTGCCACAATTTGTAGTGAACCACACAATCAAAGGCTTTAGCATGGTCAATGAAGCAGAGGTAGATGTTTTTCTGGAACTCCCTAGCTTTCTCCATGATCCAGCGTATGTTGGCAATTTGATCTCTAGTTCCTCTCCCTCTTCTAAATCCTGCCTGTACTTCTGGTAGTTCTCGGTCCACATACTGCTGGAGCCTAGCTTGTAGGATTTTGAGCATCACTTTGCTAGCATGTGAAATGAGTGCAATGGTGCAGTAGTTTGAACATTCTTTGGTATTGCCCTTCTTTGGGATGGGAATGTAAACTGACCTTTTCCAATCCTGTGTCCACTGTTGAGTTTTCCAAATTTGCTGGCATATTGAGTGTAGCATTTTTACTGCATTGTCTTTTAAGATTTTGAATAGCTCAGCTGGAATACTGTCTCCTCCACTAGCTTTGTTGCTGCTCAGACTTCCTAAGGCCCATTTGACTTCACCCCATTGTGGTTTTCAGGAACGTTAAGTTCTTTCTTGTATAGTTCCTCTGTGTAATCTTGCCACCTCTTCTTAATCTCTTCTGCCTCTGTTAGGTCCCTGCCATTTTGGTCCTTTATCATGCCCATCTTTGCATGAAACATTCCCTTCATATCTCCAATTTCTTGAAGAGATCTCTGGTCCTCCCTATTCTATTGTTTTCTTCTATCTCTTTGCACTGTTCATTTAAGAAGGCATTCTTATCGCTTCTAGCTATTCTCTGGAATTCTGCATGCAGTTGGGTGTATCTTTCTCCCTTGCCTTTTGCTTCCCTTCTTTCCTCAACTATTTGTAAAGCTTCCTTAGAAGGCCATTTTGCTTTCTTGCATTTCTTTTTCTTTGGAATAGTTTTAGTTGCTGCCTCTTGTACAATGTTGCGAACTGCTGTCCATAGTTCTTCAGGCACTATCAGATCTAATTCCTTAAATCTATTTGTCACCTCTACTGTAAATTCATTAGAGATATGATTTAGGTCATACCAGAGTGGCCTAGTGCTTTACCCTACTTTCTTCAACTTAAGCCTAAATTTTGCAACCAGAAGCTCATGATCTGAGCCACAGACAGCTCCTGGTCTAGTTTTTACTGACTGTATAGAGCTTCTCCATCTTTGGCCGCAGAGCACATAGTCAATCTGATTTCTGTGTTGACCGTCTGGTGATGTCCATGTGTAGAGTCGTCCCTTGGGTTGTTGGAAAAGAGTGTTTGCTATGGCCATCATATTCTCTTGACAAAGTTCTACCAGCCTGTGCCCTGCTTCATTTTGGGCTCCAATGCCAAACTTGCTTGTTATTCCAGTTATCTTTTGGCTTCCTACTTTAGCATTCCAATCCCACATGATGATAAGGACATCATTTTTTGGAGTTAATTCTAGAAGGTGTTGTAGGCCTTCATGGAACCAGTCAACTTCAGCCTCTTCAACACCAGTTTTTGGGGCATAGACTTGGACTACTGTGATGTTGAATGGTTTGCCTTGGATTTGAAGTGAGATCATTCTGTCATTTTGGAGATTGTATCCCAATACTGCTTTTCCTACTCTTTTATTGACTATGAAGGCTACTCCATTTCTTCTGAGGGATTCTTTCCTGCAGTAATATACCTGATGGTCATCTGTATTAAATTCACCCATTCCTGTCCATTTTAGTTCACTGATTCCTAAAATGTCGATGTTCAGTCTCGTCAGCTCTTGTTTGACCACATCCAGCTTGCTTTGATTCATGGATCTTACATTCCAGGTTCCTGTGAAGTATAGATCTTTACAGCATCGAACTCTCCTTTCACCACCAGATACATCTGCAACTGAGTGTCCTTTCAGCTGTGACCCAGTCACTTCATTCTTTCTGGCACTACTAGTACTAGCCCTCTGCTCTTCCCCAGTAGCATATTGGACATTTTCCGACCTGAGGGGCTCATCTACTGCCATCATATCTATTTGCCTTTTGGTACTGTCCATGGGGTTTTCATGGTAAAGATACGGGAGTGCTATTTCCTTCTCCAGTGGATCATGTTTTTTCAGAGCTCTCTGCTATGACCATTCCGTCCTGGGTGGCCCTGCATGGCATAGCTCATAGCTTCATTGAGCTACACAAGCCCCTTCATTATGACAAGGCAGTGATCCATGAAGGAGATAAATCATGTACATGAATACAATATATGTTACTATCCTGCCTTTCCTTCTAATGGTAGCTTTTCATAAGTTTATCTTCAGAGCAAACTATCTAAAGTAATTTGGGCAGAGAAAAAACTGACTGGGCAAAGTTCATTAAGTGAACTGCATGCTTGAACAAGGATTTGAACCCAGGCCCTCACATTCTAAGCTGAACCCTCCCTGTAATAAAGTCATGCTGTCTAGATTCACTGACAAGCCTAGGTGGCTTATAAACCAAGGATAGCTTACTGTATTTAAAAATCATGGTGCTGGGTTCAAGAACATGTGAAAAGACATCCCTGATCTAGAAACTACGATGGTTCATCATGCTGTATGAACCTAGTCACTGACTGGGTTTACATGATGCACTAAGCCATCAATGGCTTGGAAGTCATAGTACTTTAGTGTATTGCCTGAACCAAGGATAGTTTGAATGGCTTATGTTTGGTTAAGCCACCCTGAAAAGCTATGGCCTGTTGTAAGGTTTGTTGGTGGCTTGCTATATTGTACAAGCTTGGAAAGATAGCCCACTAGATTGCAAGCCAAAACCTATGGAGCCACTTAACAAAGCTAGCATACTGCGCTGGCCAAGTGGTTCTGAATGCCACTGCAGGTGCCACAAAATGCTTCCAGAGGCTCTTAGTGCCACTAAGGCATTAATGATGGCAGACATGGCAGCATGGGATGAGCCATGCTCTTCTTCTTTCCTTCAGGTGGTGGGGGAAAACACCATTCTACTCAGCCTCCATTAGAAGAGGCCAGGCACACAGGATGGCTCGGATCCCAGGAAGTTTCCCCGTCCCCAGCATCATTGTCAAGGAACATTATAGGTCCAGGGGTGAAAAAGCCAAATTGCATGGCTTGTCCTGTAGTATGACTTCTTTGTCATGTTAAGCTGTCCACTGCCTCTTTCATGTAGACTTCTTCCACTGCTTCTTGGGAACTAAGGCCAAAGAGAAAATGCCCTGTTTTAATGTATCTAATCCCCACACCAGCTGGTCCCTTACCTGTCTACATGGTTGGCAGACTATGTGGTGTCATCAAGATGGGAAGTATTTTGCTTTGCAAAATGTACCCTCATTTCAGAAGCCCAAACTTTAATGGAGAATATTCCAGAGTTCTCTAAGGCTCCAATCCTATGTGCATTTCTATCTAAACGTGCATAGGACTATGCACTTAGGGAATTCACTGCTGGGTGCCTCATGAAGTTTGCAAAGCTATGTCTAATTGTGTGCAGTAATTTTGTTAAAAAGTACACTTAAAAGTGTACACCATCCTAAGAAAATAAATAAGAAAGTAAGTTCTGGCTGCGAGTCAATTTATACGGATACTGGAAGTATTTTATAGCGGAATGTTGACTTGAATATAATGGAAAGTAAAACAGAATGACAATTAAATACTGTACTTACTAGGTAACTCTCTGGTTTCTGCTAATTCATTTTGTAAGTCAAAGGAAGTTGGTGATGAGAACATTATTCACTTCTACTGACAGGTTTTTAATAGAATTCTCTCCCTTTCAATATAATATAATTAAGTATAGTGAGATCATAAATTAGAGTTAGCAAATGTAAAATTGCCAAATAGAGACCTTAACATCTTTCCCTTTATTTTATAAATTTCAAAGTGCTACAGTTCAGGTTGCAATTCTGTATAGAGAACTGTAGCATTAATTGGACCTAGGACATATCCTACTTAAACAAAGAAAATTCAATTACATCTTTCATTGTGCTGCTATTTACTGCTGTTAATACAACATAATAGAGCACATGGACATTTCATATTCAAAACACCAAGGGATGGGATTAAAATCCATTCAGTTTGTATTTCAGTGTGAACATAGCCGACTTTGCATATTCAAAGTAAACCAGAACTCGATTGCCAGCATCTTGGAATGGAATGGAAAAAAAGCAAGCAAAGATACATGTATTTGGGTAAAGTGCATGCAAAAAATGAAAATATTATATATAATATTATTAAAATAATATTAGGCCAATGCATGCATTAGGAGAAAATGCATCTAAAAATGTGTATTTTCATGAGAACTTAATAGAAAATTCCAGTTTATGAAAAGCAAAACGTAAAATTGAAAAAACTCTCAAAGTTTGGGAAAAACAGAGCGTAAGACTAGAAAAATATGAAATGGAAAGAAGCCAGTTTGATTGATACATAAATATCTACATTGGTTTTGGTGAAGATGTAACGCTGTCATGTAAGAGGAAAGAAGTAGATCACCTTATTTCACATCAACCAAAAGTCACAGTGCATGTGACTTTTCTCGTGTGTGTGTGTGTGTGTGTGTGTGTGTGTGTGTGTGTGTGTGATCAGTAATGTATCAGTGATTTGTGATCAGTCATAAAATAGGGCAAAAACCTATTTGGTGGCTCAAATGGTGGTTCAAAAACCTCTGATCGGTCTATGGTCTTTTACATTTTCTTCCTCTTTTCCTGGTGAATGTTAGCAATGCAACTTAATTCAGGGGTACACCTTGCCAGATGTCCTACAGGCTGGACAACCTTGCCTGAGGGACCACATTGGCTCATCAATTGAAGTTTTGCCATCTTTAGAGTCATTTGCATTACTCATTTGCATTAGTTTTAAGGAGGAAGGCAAGTGAAGGGCCAAATTCAATTTTGGAGAAATTTCCTGGAGCTGTTTTCCAGTGGAAGGAAGGCAAAAGGACTGGACCCAAATGTAAAAAAGGGAAAAGAATCAGCTCGAAGCTCTTATTGCCAGTAAGTATGCTTTAGCAGAAAGATTTCAAGAATTTAGAATTCTGGATAGGGAACAAAGACACAAGAGGTGGAAGATGTCTAAATAATTGGTGGAGTAAAGCCAGGAAAGGGGGGACATGGTCGTTTGGGATACCCTGGATGGCTGGACTTGTTACCCAGTCTGGGAAGAACTAAAAGGCAAGAGCCCAGAAGCAAAGCGCTCAAAGGGACAGACATATATGCAACAGCTGTGAATAGATGAGGGTATAGATATAAGGACGCCTAATTAAAAGAACAGAAAATACAGAAAACTAATAGAAGGACTCATGAAAGAGGAGTCTCTGAGGAAAACAGTTTAAGTCAGAAGAGGCTTTTTATGTCATGAGCACCAGGAGTGGAAAGATCTGACAAAGACATGAGTACCTAAAGGAAGTTGGACAAAGTACATGTCTAAGAGAATGTGAATGATGGAAACAAAGAGGGACTGATATAAAACTTCATATACGAATTAGACATAGAAATGAGTAAAAGTCAGAACCATTGACTGCAGCTATCTTGCCTGTTGAACAGCCATTAGTTACCTCTTCCATGCTTTCCCTGAGAAAGTGTCATTCTGGTAGAATTCCTGCCAGATACTATGAGTCTCTTATTGTAAATACTGGTGTTCAGTTGGCAACAATGATGACAATTATTGAAAGAAGAGTAGATTTCACTGGGCAAGTTTGTATTTTTATAAGTCCATTGTGTTATAATACTAGATGGTCAAGCAAGATCTGCAGCCCTTGGGCTAACACTCTCCTACTAACTTTATAGGCTTCCTTCAATTTTGACAAGAAAAAAAAGAGGAAGGTACAGGTTTACAGGTATTTAGGTAAACAGGTGATCAGGATCAATCACCTTTGACCAATGGAGCCAGGCTGCACAGTGGTACAGCACCAGCTATAAGAATCAGGCCTGGGTGGCCCTGCAAATGCTCGCAGAACCAGGAACACACTTGTGGGCACTTGCAGGAAACACTGTGGCGCAAGAGTGCAGCTGCAGACCCTGAAGAGCAGCATAAAACGCTTCCCTGCACTGCTGCTTCTTGCCACAGAAATGCAAGTCATTCTGGTGACTTCTTGTGCTTCAGCCCCTGCATTGCTACACCTTGCTCCGGTTTATTCCTGTCTTGTTCCAGTTTGTTTCTGCCTCACTCCAGGTGTGCCCCTTTCTGTTCATCCTTTCCTCTGAGTAGATCCTGCCTTGCTCCAACCCTCACAGCAACAACTCTCAGTAAGGTGTCTCTGGAACTGTACTTTGACTCTGTGTGTGTGTGTGTGCGCGCGCGTGCACGCATGCAAAATCAGAATGGTTTCTGATTTTGCGTACATGCAAAATCAGACTGGTTTCCTCTGTTCCTTTGATCTGGATCTGTTGACTTGTCCCCAGCCTCTGGCCCATAGTAAGTTCTGGACTCAGCTTGAGCTCGAGCCCAGGACCCAATGTTCTGCCCTTCCTGCTGCTGCCCACACCTGGCCCTCACACCAGCACATTATCACCACTATAATCATCATCACCATCAGGGATACTGTGCAATTTCCTCCTATACTTTCCTTTAGACTTCAGTTCCTTGTCACTTAGCTGTAATCATCACAGTAGCTGGATGGAAAATGAATTTTCCAGGCAACAATATATTGTTTCCTGTTGGGGTGGCTTGGTCTTAAATAGGCAGCTAAGACAGTTAGCTTTACAAAAGACCTGCTCCTGGTAGAGATGAAAACTGCTATCTTTGGTTTATCTGGATCAACACAGCTGCCTGCATTTCTGGATTCTCCTTGGGGAAATGGCCATGGGGGTTGTCATGAAAAATTCTGCGCTTCAAATTTATCATTACATCAGTGGTGAGAACAAACAGGAAGATAGTAGTACATCTACAAATTAAATGGGGAATTACTCAGAAAGGAGAGGCAACTTTAATTTAGTAGGCCCATTTTTTATTTTATAAACTAATCTATGGTGTCATTATATGGTGCATCAAACAGCCTCATAAAATAATCTGTCAATATTTGACAAGGTTTTCCAAAAGTTGTGAAAAGTTTTCATCATATACTCAGACTCGCATTGAGCATAACTTCCATACTATCGCTTGGCCAGGTTCAACAAGGTATCAGTGAAGAACAGAAAGGTCCATTTAAACAACAGAGGAAACCCACACTGAAAGTCTCAGAGGATTGTGGAAAAAGCACTGAGGTTTAAAACAGGGTGCTTAAAGCAGCACTCAGAACTGGCTTATTTATTTAACTGCATAAATGAATAAAAAATTTCATTGCATATTCAGAATGCCTAGCATCTGCCCCATGCTGCAACTTGCAGCCTTCAGGTATTGATGAACACAATTGGCTATGACTGCTACAGGAACATCCCAACGACCAATTAAAATATGCTGACAATACTCCCAAGGCCAAATGTTGAATGCAGTTATAAAATAAAATAAATACAAATAGTAATATTTATATTAACTTTATGTAGATCTGAGAATGCTGTTATGTAATATGAAGTAATCATGTCCTACCTTTTTATTTTACCTTTATAAAATACCCCATTTTAGAATTCTCTCTCTCTCTCTCTCTCTCTCTCTCTCTCTCTCTCTCTCTCTCACACACACACACACACACACACACACACACACACACACACACACACCCAGACGGGGGGGGGGGGGGGGAAGATTGCAACCGAAAGGACCAAAGAAGTTAAGATAAATTGTTGCAATATTTGAAAGTTGTTTAATTTATTTAAAAATGGTATTAAAAAAAAAAGAACAAGCATGGGTAACCTGTAGCCTCAGTTGAATTTCAACAGCCCTCAGCAAGCTATCAGTTTGGACATCTGGCAAGTACAATCTCTCTTTTCTTCCCTCTCTCTACCAATAGAGGTTGGGAGAGGGGAGAAAAGGAACAGCACAAAGAGTAAAGGGTGAATCTTACTCACCACTGGATTTGACTCTGCCGACCTGCTTATCTAAAGAACAGTGACTAATTTGCTCTACATGTTCATTCAGAAATAAATCTTGATAGATTCAGTAGGCCTTACACACTGGCAACTGGATTACTGGCTTAATCCATTAGTTTCCATACAAGGATTTCGGGAAATCTACACAAGGTATTTTTATCAGCACTGTAATGCTTGATTCACAGGTATGCCACATGATGCTCACCCCAATCTGGTCTCTCAGTGCTATTTTGTCATTATATCTCAGATTTCTTCAGAACTGTTATATCATAACTTTTTAATTTGTCGAACTTTTCACCCAATACACCTTTGTCCTTGTATCTGTGTCTGCCTGCATGTGCGCATGCTAAACTTGTGGTACTGTACCCAGGAGGAGGGGCTTTAGTGGGCAGGTGGGGAAGAGGAAGTGTCCTATCAGGGCTTTGGCAACTCATAGAAGCTTCAGTTGCTTTCCCTCCTCCCTCAACTTCCTACAACCTACTCCCCCGCCCCATTTGTATTTACAAGTACAAATAAAAGTTTCCACTAACATTACAAGCCTTCCCAATTGTCTCCTTTTTCCTCTTCCTCCGAGAAAGGAAGGAAAGGCGCATCTATTCAGAAGTAAATCAGATTATCTTCAATGACTTCATTCACAAATTGACTTCAATGGAGCTAATTTATTGGAAGAGCAGGGATGGAACTTGTTTACTTTTGGGTGGAGAAGATCATGGATGCTGCTACTTCTGGCTTTACCTCCTGGAGGTTGAAAGGACAAAAGCAAGCAGGACCACCCCTTCTTCTTCACCATAAATTTCACGACAGTCATTCTTTCCATTTTAAAATAAGTACCTCCACTCTTTTCTCCCATCCTATCTTCACACAGCTAATCAAGCTTTTAAAAACCCCTAACAAGCATAAAAGCAAGTGACATTTCCATGCATATATCCACTTTCTAACTCATCTGACTTTTCCCACAATTGCATTTGTAAGTAAAACAAACTCATGTTTTCTCCTATGCTGTATTCACTAGCAGGTGCTTCAGCTGTGATAAATGTGATTGTGCTTTCTCATAAATGGAAGCGGCTGTAGTGTAGATTGCCACCTGATCGTAGAATAAACCGAATAAAAACAACAGAACAGTTAGAAAATGTAGACATTTAGGGAACAAATGCTAACATTATAAATTATCTGAACAACAGTGCCTCACTCAAGATAATCTGTTAAAATGATTGGTACATATTTAATCACAGGAATATATCTTAATGGAAATCCAGTTTAACATGCACTCCAATTCTCAGATGTGTATGTACTTTACACCAGAGCCTGCCCTTACAGCAGTCCAAAACACTGAGTACTCCTTCGCTTTGGCTCAGGTCTCCCACTGTATACAGAGAGTTACTTGATGCCGGGCAATTGATCTTCCCAAAATAGTCCTCATGGAGGACATGTTTTGGTTTGGAACCATATTCTGTAGACCAAATAAAGAACACAGCAAAAAATATTTTTCATGTGCATGGGACTGAAGCATATTCTAGAAAAAGAAATTGTACCTCAAAAAAAAAAAAGTTAATTAGGCATCTAGTTTGCTTGAGTATTTAGTAAAAGCCCGTTCTCAAGTCAGATTAATGCCTTTTTAGGGATGTTTGCTTTCTGGTAAGTCTGTGATATCACATCCAGTAAATACAAGCCAGCTGCAATCAAGCTGCTATTAGAGAACATCAATATAATCTGAAGCTTTTAAGTGTTTAACTTTTCTACTTTAGTTTTTAAAGTTTTTAGGAAGGCCCTAAATGCATACTTATTTTCTCCCTGAATTCAACAGTTGTCCGTTTTAGCTGCAATTGTTTAAGAGATTTTGTGCTATCTGGACTAGATGTTCTATTGAAAATGCATATTTTATTATTCTATGGAATTTTATTGTGTGAGATTTTTCATGAAAGCTGCCTTGGGAAGAATTTTGTCCTTAAAAGTAGCCTAATATAGTCTGAAGAATGAATTAATAGATTGTTAGACATAATCTCATAGTATTACATTTTAAGAAATAGGATAGGAATAAAATATTTTTTTAAAAAATCATGTACACAAACTTAGATCTGTAGAATGGCAAAATTCTTGACACTGCAGCATAATCATCCAAGCTTAAACAATCTAAATGCCTCATTTACTTATATAAAACAAGTTAGTGATTAAATTAATTTGATCTGATTAAACTATGGTATAAAATGTTTTTAATTACATAAATACACCAAAGGCATATTTCCTTTTAACAATAGTTCAAATTAGTGAAAACAAAGGATATATTTTCCAGAAACCCACCAAAATTGTTAACTGTGGGGTCCACTGCAGCAATAAGTAGGTAAAATAATTTTCCTTCTACCTGCCTATTAAGATTTTTAACTCCACTTCCCAATAAAGCCAATAGAAATCTTTAAAAGTAGCACAGGAAGGGGTATTAACTCTCTCCATGAGTGAAACCCACCTAAAAACAATACTGAACACCTATCTCCCACTGTAATCAGGTTTTTTCAAAGTACTCCTTAATTCCAATTTGCTTTTGAAAGGAAGGGTGAATGCAAGAGTGCATATACCAGTTCATGTATATATTTGAGAGAGAGGCAGGTAGGAGGTAGGTTGGTTGTGGCCGAGAATCTGTGGCACATGATATGTTTGCCTACAATCAAGTAGGCCCTTTAGCCTACTGAAAATAGTTCTCTGCTCCTGTTATAATAGATTTCATTTTCATTTCTTTTCTGCTTACATTTCTATTCCACCCCATAGCCCTTTAGGTCCTCTGGGCAGCACACAAATTCAATTTCTAATTATATAATAAAACAATGTACAAAATAAACAATGCATAGTACGATGGATCAAAATGAAAAATTCAACAATATATGAGGGGCTTTTTTCCCCCTCTGCCATGTATGAGAAATAGTCTCTGCTTGCATACATTTCACATTCAGTGTCAAAATTTCTACACTGTTGAGTCAAGCTACACTTGTAGATTTTTAATATGTAAAAGTTTACAGGCAACAGTCTTCAAACCAACAAATAATGAGGCAAAACTTGAAAAGGTATTAAAATTATTTTATTTGCAAAAAGCATTTTGTCAGATGCAACTAGAAAGCAAATAAATACAAATAAAAATACAAATACAAATAAACATTAGCAAATAAAATGATAAACCAGAATTCTAAAACTAGGGTTAGCTTCTGGCTTGACTCTTGCTTGTTTGAAGGGCAACAAGCCAGAACTTCCAATTCAGTTGTCAATACACCATAAACGGTTTATTGCTCCTACTGTGGTCTAACACCATGCTGACTAATTCCTGATAAGTTGGAATTCTAAAGCATATTGGTTGATCATTACATACAAGCTAACCCAGTATGTTATAACTTATTAAACATTAGGATGGTATGCCATACCTTATACTATTGTAAAAAGTTAAAAAAAATCCTAATGGAATTTCATTGTGTGTGTGTGTATGTGTGTGTGTGGGCAATTGTGCACATGTGCAATACATTCTGTAAAGTTCAGAATGTTTACTAGTGCAAAACTATAGTCAAAACTGGTATGCCAACTCTGATACTGTATTATCACAAAGTTATATTTCCTTCTTAATTTCTGTTATGATCAGAACATGACTTCTACCTATTCCACTGGGAGTGACTTCTAGTGGCATTCCCAAGGCTTCTGACTGGGACTCAAAGGAGAAGCAGGGGCAGGAGGCAGGCTCAGAATGTGGGCCAATTCCAGATGTTGAGATGAGAGAAGCAGAGCTACTTCTCTCAAGACCAGACTCCCAGATGCTCCGCAGCCTCTGAGAATAACCAAGATGTACAGTTAGAAGGAGAGGGTATGGAACAGGGTAGTTTTCAGAGACAGACAAGGCAAGTATATGGCTTTTTACCACATGACAAGATGTCGGCAGAGGATGGGGTGGGATATGCTCGGATTTTTGTGCATAGCTTCACAGGGAAAGAGTTACATGACCAGTTAATTCCTAACACTATGCAATTGTCTGACTCACCCAGATGCACATAGAATACACAGCAGTGTTTTTATAGTAACAGGAAAAAAAGGGAGTCAGAAGGGGTGTCCCAGGGCATCTAGTCTGACCCTGGCTCCAGCTGGCTCTGCTCATATAATCCCCAACATGTGATGATATTCAATGAGCTTTTAGAGGAGTTGCTTGCTATTATGTAGGTATAGAACATGATCACTCCTTGGGAACTCATAGGATTGCACTCTAAGTTTATGCTGGGCTGTTCCCTCTTCAACAGGGACTTTCCTCAACTCTATTACACTATCTGGGCTGAATCAGGTCTACTGTGGATGTGCATAGTTTATTTTCCAGAAGAGTCTGGATTGACAGACGCTCAATAATTTGTGTGATTTACTGGAACCAGGTCTTCACCATTTCACCCTGGAGGCCACATATAATAATCATGTTATTACTATAATTTTTAAAAATATCCCTCAATAGAAATTTTCTACTATTAACTCATAATTTATTCCTGTTTTTTTTCCTAAAAATGGGTGGGGGTCCTTCTTCTGGATGTGAGAGAGCAATCAATCACTACTCTACAGTAAGCATTAACAGAGATTATTTTCTTTATTAGATTTATATCCCACTTTTTTCTTATGAATTCAGAGTGGCTTACATCATTCTCCTGCTTGCAATCTTAGCCCCATGGCAATAACCCTGTGAGGGAGGTTGGGCTGAGAGTCTGTGACTGGCCCAAAGTCACCCAGCTGGCTCCATGGCCAAGTAGGGACTAGAATCCAGGCCGCCTGAGTCCAGTACATTAAACTATAGAGGGCACTTCCAGTGTTTTTGTAATTGGCTCTCCATCCCCTCAAACACAATACATGGTGGTGCTAAAGTTACATTTTGAATGGCAAGTGTGCCATTGGAAAATGTTGGAGGACCAAAAAACATGGATACCCTGCTCTGAAATAAGTCCCTCTGTGTTTGATAAAGCTTACTCCCTTATAAAGGTGTTTTAGGATTACAGTTTAAATAATCCAAACTAAACACTGAAATTATCATTAAGTTTATCTTTAAACCATAGCACCTCATTTGCTATGTCTTTTCAGTTCATTATTCTGATCTGCCCATTTATTTTAATAGGGAGAGGAAAATGCATCAGTTGAAAATCAGTACAAATTAGGGGACAATATTGTTCCCCAACGTCCTAAACATCCCCATCGGTAAATGAAGGAATCAGTTAATTCACCTGCAGGTGGGCTGGAGATCTTCAGCTTACTGCTTCATAGTAAACATTCAGAGATTAGAGGTGTACCAGTTGTTTTGGGCCTGTGGTCAGTTTGGGCAATTTGAAAAAAAGAAAAAATACGATGACACGGCTGGTTACAAAAACAAGTAGAGCAACTGAGACAGGGGAGATCTGAGTCACAACACACTAAGCAAGTTCTCCGAATTCATCATTGCAGCACCAACAGAAATCTATTTCACAGAAGACAAATTCTTTTTCCTTGTTCTCCTCTGTCAGCAAACTCATTATACCCTTCCCCACCTCATTCTTGGTAACCACCTATAGATGCAATTTTCTTCCCTCATATCTCATTTTGCCACATATCCACTCACCTGTTTCTTTCTCTGACACCCATGTACACAAATACTATACATTCATACACTGCACCCTTCTCTTTTACTGTGCTGGCATATGAAAACCCACTCACTCTTTTTATGATTTTCTCATGCACAATCTCCCTCTCTGTCTTCGCCTTACTCACCCACATCCATTCCTATAACATGCATACATCCACAAAACCACAGGTTGCTCCCAGTTAGCAGTCACCGCCACCACAGCTGGCTTGTTGCTGACCTTCTTACTTCCCTCCTTGCCCTCTTTAATCTCCTGCTGTTGCTGTCTTTGGTTCCCATCCAGTTTCCCATATAGACATGAAGAGTGCTGTGCCTTCCTACAGGGTGAGCTGCAGAAGAAAGCATCAGCCTGCATCCATTTAACATATTCATCTGAATTTCAGATGGCATTTCCATTTCAGATGGCATTTCAGATGGAGAAATAAAGATGGCAGTGGTTGTTGGCCCTCAATTTGCTTTGAAGCTACCCCAGATGCTGGCACAAAAGACTCAATTCACTCCAGTGTCTCTGTGCATGTGTGGTTTTAATGAGAAGGCTGGGCACCTCAGCATGCCCCACTTTGCTCATTCCCAGATGAGATAAGCCTTCCCAAATGTGGAGTTCTCCAGATGTTTTGGACTTTGTCCCCCCACCAGCATGGACTGTGCTCTGGAATGCTTGGAGTTGTAACTTGGAGTTTGCCAGGTTAGAAAAAGCTGAATTAGACCAGAGAGAGAGTTTCCTTTCACTATTTATCATAATGGTTTCTGGCAGTTACCAGGCACCTTTGCATACAAATATAGAAGACAACACATGGTAAAAATAAATGACATTGCATTTCAGAAACTATGAAGAGCAGTTTAAAGGTTTCAGTCTAGAATGTTCCTGAATAACTGTGCAATTCATGTTTGTAAGAGAAATGAGAATTCATTCCCAAATTGTAATCCACATTTTTGAAGAATACCACAAGGAAAAAATATACTCCACAGTTCCAGTTACTTATTAGTGAACTGTACCTTACACTGTCAGTCTGTAGTTAGTGTCATATTCTCGAAGAACATATTCTGTTTATTCCTGGGAAAGGTGCCCCAGCTTGATCTTTTCACTTTATCACCGAATCAGAACTGTGTGTATCTTGAGCAGTTAACTGAATCTTTACCATTCCAGTTACATGGACTGCAATAGAGATTATGAAATTGGAAGTCTTTGAAGATCAGTTGCAAAGAAATAGCTCCTCGCAATCTTCTAATAAGTAGTTCAACAAAGGATTTAGCTGAGGAAATGGCTACCTGTTCCAACCTAGGCACTGAAAAGCAAGCCCTTTGGTGCTATTACCCACAACCCTTCCCTAGGATGCCTTTTATGAATTATTCTTGCAAAGCTAATGTGAAAATGCATGTTACAATATTCCGGGCAATTTTGAATATTTTAATATAGTATCGGGCATAGCAATGTTTTTGTTTGCTCAGAATTTTCCTTCACAAATCATTGCATAATTTTTCTTTGCTTAAATTCAGCTATACGCTGAACTTAACTGTTCTTTCTTAAGCAATTAGTTGAGACAGAATAATAAACTTTCAGTAAGAAAAGGCTGCAGATAAGATTCACTCAGTTAAAGTTGATCTTTAAAGAATCAAAGTGCCCTATTCTTACCTGTTTAGTTTGAGTACTCTTGTGTTGGCTATCAGAAATACAACACTTTAGTGAAGATTATCTGCCCCTGACCTTATGCCCAGATATCTCAGTGCTGAGCTGTTTGCCTTTGAAACTTTAGCTGTCCATAACATACCACACAATGCTGCACTTTTTGTGCATCAGCCCCAAACTTGACTGTCTTTATATCGCTTTCCTCTTACTCTCTCTTCCTTCCCAGAGATTTGGTATGTTTCCTGATTGTGAATTAATAGCACTATCAATCAAATTGCATATCCAGCTATACTGTCTTTCTCTCTTTAATACATTTGTGGTAAGAAGCAAGAAAAAATGGTGGAAAACCCCAAAGGTGCTTCCAGATAAGGCTTTTATCACACCATGATACTTTCTCATCTGATGCTGCCTTCGTAGGAAATGGTAGGGAAAAGCATGAAAAGGAGTTGTTGTTTTTTAAAGGCTAGGAAAGCTGTTCTTAGTGGTAACTGTTCTTAGTGGTGTATTTGGCTGACTTGCATAATTGAACAGCCCATTGTGGCTTACTTGGCTGTGGTAGTGGCAAGTGGCCATTTTGAATATTAAAGCTGCAGCTTGTCATGTTGTCCACACCTAGAAATTATGGGTTGTGTGAGGTTTAAACAACTGCTGCATATTTCCGTAAAAGACCATGTGTTATGTGACAGTTGTTTCTGTCTGTATACAGAACTGGCTATGAGATCCCTGAGCATAAACAGAAGGCTTATAGGTTGTGGGTCACGTACCCAGTTTGGAGCAATGATGTGGAACAAATGGTTACATTCTCAGAGAACAATACAAATATGAATGGAGCAATACAGGATTAACTACAGAAAGGATATTGCAAAATGTTACACCAATGCAGGGAGACTGAACGGTCACTAGGCAAATAACCGAGTGATACGAATCATAATTGGTCCCAGGTGTGTGATTGTATTAACATAAGGAAATCTGTTCAGCACCGCTGCTGGAGAGCTGGTCGGATACTTTGTTTCACTTTTCAATAGAGTGCAATGTTTCACTTTAGAGTTAATGCACGTGCCCGCATTCCTGGAGGGATTAAATATTCTCACCTATTGATACAATGCTGCTGTTAGCCCAGGGCTGCTTGGCTGATTCAGTTTGCAGATGAATGCATAGTTTTCCCAAGCCTCAGGCGCTATCTACTTTCTCAGGCTTGTGGAGCTGGGCGAAAAGTTCTAGTCCATTCTAGGGAAGAGGAACAAGGGCACTGCTGCCTGACTTTATAATAAAAGGCCACCCAAAAGCATATCTGTTTATTTAAAAGTTTTATTTGGACTTTCCCAACAACACCCTGTAAATTCTGTGAATGAGGCACAGCCATCACCTAGAATGACCCTGAGAGGTTTAGTGTGTCCCTTTTCACAGTAGAAATGTTCTCTCCATTGGAAGTATCAAACTACAAGCACAACTTAGTTCTGGTAAAATAATACAACTACAGAATCCTGTACAAGCAGAAGTGAAAGTCGCTGAGTCACCTGTCTGCACTTGTGACATGAACTTCCCTAAAGCAAACATGTCGACTTGATTAGATTAGTCCATTTCATTCAGAATCTCAGTAGAACAGAACAGGAAAATGCCAAGCTGCACACTATGTTAGAAGAACGGTATGTATGTTCACGGAGGGCAACTCTCAGCCCTTCCGCCAGCCCTGAGCCTTGGAAGAGTCTTCCTTTTCCCCACAGAGAAGGTGACGAGTTCGACCTCCAACAAAAAGGGCAGTTCTGTAGAAGAAAAAGATCCTTCTAATTTGATTATCTCGCAAGCTACAGTCGCTGCTCAGTCGGACCTTGCCAGCTCCCTCCCTCTGAGAAAACCCCACCCAAGCTCCCATTTTCTGACTTTTCCATGAATGGTTCTTTCCATCCATTCATACAGCCTTGGCTGCTACCTCTGTAAACACACGGATGGGGGAGCTGGGAGTGGAGACCCGACCAATCCCACCTCCTCTGCCATTTAGTCGGGGCAAGAAGACTCACAAGCTGTTCCGTCCACGCCTCTCGCCTGGGAACCTCGGCGAAGCGCTGAAGAGCTTTCTCACTGCTCGCTGCGAAGGCGCGGTAGCCACCCGTGCCTTCGGCGCACACCTCACGGGGGCGCCTCTTGACCTTCCCTCAACAGGTGAAAGAACTCGAACCTTCCTGGCAGCCGGGCCACAGCTGCCCTATACTGACCGGCCCACTGCTTCCCTTCATCGCTAGCTGCTCTGACCGCTGCTGGAAAGCGAAACTACCTTGATCCAACGGAAGTCTCCTAGGCGGAAAAAAAGCCCAGTCAAGTCTGGCACGGCTCCCTCCAACGGCAATTCTACCTGTTCCATTCCCGGAAAGTGCTCGCACAGAAGACAAGACTGCAAAAAAGCGCTGCGGCGCGCCACTCTCATTTCAAAAAGCAAAAGAAAAGAACAAGCTCGCGCAGCGGGCCGCTGACAGCCTCCGGGCGACAGCACGATGGGCGCGACGCTGGCACCGCCATGAGCGGCAAACTCCCTCCGCGCGGACCATGTTCCATGGTAAGGAAGGGGAGCGGCTCCGCGCACGCAGACGGAGCGTTCGCCTTTGGCAACAAGCGCAAGCGCCCTGCTCGCTCGCCTGCCTGCCTTGCCGCTTCGCCGCGCGTAGAACCCGGCCGAGGAGGCGCTCGAGGGGGCGAAGAGCCTCTCGCCCGCCCCTTTCTGGAGTCTAGGGCGCCGCTCTCGCTCCCTGCTCAGCTTTGCAGCGCCGACCTACCTTGCGCTTCGCAGCCGCCGGTGCCTCTCGCGTCGCCGCCCGGTGCGCTGTGCCAAGCCTCTGCTCTCATTCGCTCGCTCTTATCCCCTCAGCCTTGCGGCGGGGTTTTCCCAGGCTTTCCTCAGAGCGAAACTAGAAGCGTTTCCTTCCCAGCATCGCTGGGAAGAGATGCCCGGAATCTCTCGGAGGCGCATGGGGGACTGGCTAGGGCAACTTGCAGACAGGTCTGAGCGAGTACTCCTGAGCCAGGTTTTGGGAAAAGCGGCGTCCTCATGCCAAATGCAGCCGAGAATATCCGCCTCCTCCTACGAGTTTGCGGGACTAAATGCCTGCTGGCAAGTCTCTTCCAGAATTGCGGCCTTGTTGTTACAGGTGCTTTCCCCTGTTCCTGGGGAGCTGTCTTTTCCAGTAAATCTTTCCGGGAAGGGTCCATTGAATAAGGCAACAGCCAAACACGGTGAAGATAAAACACAAATTAGAAAAACACTGACGATTTCGGTGAGTTTCGTATTCACCTCTTCATCTGCTCCCCGCCCCCGCCCCCCCCCAAAAAAACCTGCTTTATAGTTCTAGTGTATTTGGAAGACTCCAGGAGATTCCTGAAGCGTGCATAACGTAATCCTTTCCAAGAATTATCAAATGTGTGAGACTGCAGGTCTCTACCAAGCTATCAGTCCTTGGACGTGTCAGTTATTTGCATATGCCCTCCGCCAGGAATAAGTGCTTTCTTTCAGATCGCCAGAGTTCCATAGATTTCTATGGAAGAGACAGCCGTATTTTTCATATTGCAACGTTCTTGTACTAGAAGTCAGAGAGCATGCAAACTGAGACGCCTTTGTTCCATTGACACCTCTTAGACGATAGGTTGTGGTTCCATTATGGCAGAACTTTAAGCAATAGAGAGAAAAACCCAAGGTGCTTGTGGGAGCAGCACCTAAAACTGGGACAGCCGGGTGCCGTTTAAAAAGTTATATTGATTTGAAGTGCTGGGTTCCCGGAAGTCAATGTATCATTGCTGCAGAATCTTTTGGTTTCACTAGGAAAGGACAAAACTAGACTGATAAGCTTGCCAAGCAGCACTGTTTGCGCTAGTTCCAGAAACTCTTTGTGGACTGTACTTGGTAATGCAAAATGCTGCCAGTTGTGGATCTGAAAACAGCATTCCAGAAATAAGTGAGCTGTGCTTCTTCTTGAGATTACATTACATTGCATAACCTTTAAGAGTACACAGGATCTTCTGCTTTCAGTGAGTACCCCAGTCTTCTTAATAAAGGTGGTACTTGTGTCATCATTTACAGCATGAATTTACCAGCCTGTCAGAAAATAAGTAACTTGCGGCACAATACCATATGTCCTTTACTCAGTGGCATTTACCTAGGAGTAAGTCTCATTGGATCTTGTAGACATGCTTAAGACTGCTATTATTGAACAAAACAGAAGTGGAATCAAAATAGAAATACTGTTGAATGTGCACGATGCTCTCCTTCAGTTTCAGTGGTATGTCTTCCAGTGCAAATACATTACTGGAAGTTGAATATGGTGTGTCAACTCAGCAAGAACAATTAACTATTTTTAATCTGTAATGTTATAGCAGTTTGTGCCTGAGCATCACACTCATGAGACATCCTTTTTCATTAACTGGATTATAGTTTGTATAAGAGATATATAACTCTTTTTCTGCTTGAAAATCCTCTGCATCATTGCTTAATTGATGATTTGTTAGCAACATATCCCTTGACTAAGCTTGAGAACAGCTTTGCAGGAAAGTCATAAGAAGAGCCATGTTCTTCCAAGGGAATATCTAGTCGATTCACACAGTGGGTAACTAGGTGCCTGTGCAAAGTGCACAAGCAGAACATTTGTTTGTGTTGATCAGCATCTGAAAGGCATATTATCACAACAGGTTATTATCAAAACCTTAACTGATCCTGGCTCAGTGGGTAAAATCCACAGTATGTAGAGTGGTATGTTGAAATTGGGAAGTTCAACCTTTGAAATGGAGCTTGGCTTCAACATAACTTGACTGTTTGGAGGAATCTGATCCAAAACCAGTAAGGTGGGATAGAATCTACAAATCAAAACTAATCTATTTGGTAATGCTTGTAAGATAGTACCTTAACAGCAAATATTAATCTACTTACAGGTACGGATCTGCAGATGTGGCAGAGGCCTCTTGCAGTTTAGTGGTCTCTTGCAGGTTAAGTTGACAGGGACTTGGCCCAAGGTCTTTTCAGGTAGCCCCAGGCCCATCCTTGCAGAAATAGGGATGTGCATGCATGAAAAGATGATGCTTTAAAATGTTCTCAGATGTTTAGTGTTCATTAGGACACTTGTTGAATATCACCATAATTATTTAGTTATGATATCCAATATTATAGATAATTTTTGTTCTGTTGCTTTTTTCTTTGTGGTTAACAGGTAAATTTTATTTATTTACTATCCTACCTTCTTTTTTAAGGAACTCAAACAGGCTTACATCATTCACCCTTCCACTCTCAACCTTATCCCCACAACAACAATCCTATGAGGTAGGTTTGGTTGAGCATCTGTGACTGGCTCAAAGTCATCCAGTTGGCTCCATGGCTAAGCAAGGACTAGAACTCAGATTGCCTGAGTCCCAGTTCCATGCTCTTAGATAAAATAGACTGTTGAGTGCCTTGGTAAACAGAGTATAAATGAACAAAACAGTTATGCAGAAGTGATGTTAATTTAGATCAATTCTCCTTTCCAAGGCACTCCTGAAAATTTTTATTTGTTATGTGCTATCAGGTCAGCTCTGACTTGTGGCAACTTTAAGAATGAATACCCTCCAAAACTTTCTGTTCTTGACAACCTTGTTCAGCTCATTTAAATTCAAGACTGTGGCTTCCTTTATTGAGTCAATCCAATCCATTTGGTCTTCCAACTAAAGCTCAGGGAACCAAGGTTCAAGGTAGATGCCAGGAAGTACTTCCTGACAGTTAGGACTCCTAGGGTATGGAATGGGCTTGCATGGGAGGTGGTTGAGGCCCCATCGGTGAGGGTGTTCAAAGATAGGCTGGACATGCACATGGTAGGCATCCCATGAGCAGAACCTGCTGGAGCTGGGGGTCAGACTAGATGGCCCTGGAGTTCCCTTCTGACTTGCTATGTTTTCTATGTTTCTGTGTTTCCTTTACTTCTTCTGCCTTTGACTTTACCTAGCATGACTGTCTTTTCCAGTGAATATTTCTTTCTCATCATGTGCCTGAAGTAAGACAGCTTCAGCTTTGTCAATTTTGTTTCTAGGGAAAGTTCTGGCTTGATATGATCTAGGACCCATTTATTCATCTTTCTGTCCATTCAGTGCATTTATGTAGCTCTCTTCAACAACCCTGTTATAAACACAAACCTTATTTTAAACATCTATATAAAACATGCATATCTTTTAAAGTATGCATGTGAAAATGAATAATAATTGTGTTGATATGAAAGTCTTGCAGAAGAATGGCATACATCCAGTGTATCAGCCTTTTTGAAACAAAGACCAGTATGTAAATGGTAGTTTGTTCCCATACTGGTCTTTATCATTCCTGCCAGCAGTGCACACTGGCAGGAATGATAAAGACCAGTATGGGATAGGTTGAATATCACTTGTTGATATTCCATGTATTGTGCAATAAACATAGGTTGCACAATACATGATTATAACTGCATGATAAACTCCTCTAAAACATACCTGCATGCTCAGTTACTTGACAAGCTCAGTTACCTGTATAACTTGCTTTCCCTATTTCTGGTGGCACAGGCGTTCCAGTGCAGAGTTTAGGCATTGTCATCCAGAACCATGCTTTGCAATACCTACAAAATTTGAAGTACCACTATGTACTGAAGTAAAGCTTTCTTGCTAACCCAGTAAGAAAAGTTGAACATTTTGACAGGTGAATGAAATATTCTCATCGGTGTTTGGAAGATTTGTTGTCCTCATTTTAAATAACAGCACTTTGCTGTTGGTTAAGACCAATAATCTGAGCTTCACTTCAAATGATTTTTGTACTCTGAAACCATTTCCTGAATAGGTAAAATGTATATGTAGCATCGTTCATGAAGGACATACCTAGCTATACTTTTTCTTGAAAAATGTGCTTCACCTAGGAAAAAAATTTTTATTAACACTTTTTCACTGCCTGGAAAGTCTGGGTTGGGACTATTGCATAAGGATTTATTAAACAAACAAACAAACAAACAAACATCATGCCTATAAAATAATCAATGCTCTATGTATTTTGTAGTTTGCACTTAGATTTTGGAATACAAAATGTAACATATTGTAGGTGTCCCAGAATAAATTATTCATTCTTGTTTGTTTACCATGTATTTCCTAGAGAAATTATTTTCATTAATATACATAATAATAGATACTGGCTTATATATTAGTATTATATTGTACTTGGTTAGCATGTAACAGTAAGGAAAGGTTTTATGGGAACACTGCCTTATTTTTGTTTAGAGACAGAGTGCTCATTCATGCTGCCCAAATGTTCAAGCTGTGAGTAGCAGTGACTAAACCTCTTCTGGAAAATGTAATGCCTCTCACACTGGGGACTTTCTCTTGTCTTTCCTCTGAGAAGTCAGAATCATAAACCAGTCAGAAACCATGGCTTATGTTTCTGGCTTACCAGGGAACAGAGAAGCTAGAGTTCTCAGTTCACACACAAAGCTAAATAAACTGTGGGTGGAAGATGTGGAATTTGTTTAGTTGGCAGCATGTAAGAGCATGCTGTTCATTTACAATAAACCAGGGTTTCTCCAGAGCCCTGAATTATTGATGTTGTTGAACCAAGCATGCTATGATAAATCTGGTTTCCTATTTTCTCCTTTTCCAATGAATTTGATGGGAGGCTCTTCCACCTTCTTGATTTACAAGATATGTAATCTCTAGTTATAATTTCAATACCTCTAACTGGTTCTAAATTATCTTCCTAAGGGTTAATCAGTTGCACATATCCAGCAAGTCACTATTTAATATTATAACATATTACTATAACCAACTGAGCATGTACTATCTTGGAGCTATCTAATTTAATGTGATTTTGTAATCTAGCTCTTTTAAGGTATATCTTGTGGATTCTACCACTGTTCCTATCTCTGGTACCAGATGCTTCATCTGTTTGTGAGCATGAAATCCGAAGAGATTATGAGAAAATCCTAACCCCAAGCATTAGTAAGATACTAATGCTTCTGGTAGGTAGCATGTTATATTTATTTTAAAATAAAATTGAAGTGTGCATATGTGAATTTTTTAAGTGCTAAGCAATGTAGATTTGGTGCTAGTAACCCCATGGCCTTGCATAATAGAAATAATCCCTGAGATGTGGGATTTATGGATACATTCTATACTCTGAATTTTGTGTCACACACCTATATTCTGTCTTTCAACCAGAAAGGTCCTAAGGCAGTAAAATTACAATAATATCAATATAATACAGAGAAAACAGTAAGATTAAAATTGCAGATTACAATGAAACTCAAAAAATTAAGCCACAAAATATCTATTATTTCTAATAGGCAGGGTTAAAGGTGGTAAACATCAGATTTCTGCCTCCATTCACCCTATCCTATCCTATCCTATCCTATGTATTCAAAGGAACTCTCCTCAAAAAGAATGTATTCAGATAAGAAACATTATAATATCAAGTACTAGTGCAAAGACATCTTGAGAAAGGTGGGTAAGAGGACTCCAAAATACCACTGAATAAACCCGGATCTGTTTAATCTAGTCTAAGAGCTAGTGAGACTCATTCAAGATTCATTTTTGCTTCTGTACCTTGCCTATCTTGAACTTCAGCTGGAGGAGCCGGAGTTTGAAAAGGCTGCTGTTCCTACACAGTGCCACAAATGTGCTTGGTGGGGTGTTATTGGGCCAATCTACACTGAAGGCTCCCTAATCTTGAGGCAGGCAGTGCCCATAGGCACATGACAGATGGCATGTTTTAATTTACACCCTTGAGACTGTCACATCATGTCAGGCAGCCTTTTCCTTCTCTTTCCTTTCTTGGTGGAAACTATTTATGCAAGTATACCTGGAAAAGATAATGGGATGGTTTTCTTTTGCCCTTCTCATAGCAATGCTATGGTGAGTTACAATGATTCTCATCTAACCCTCAATTTTATACATGGAAGTCCTGTCAGTATCTCTTATCTTGGCCTCCAATTGATACTGATGGTGCAGCTGTTCCAGATCAGTGGCATTTAGAGGCACTTCACCCTCAAGATCACACATGCATCATGATCCAGTTCCTCTGCCTAAAACCTTTTGTTTTCTCAGGGGGTGTATTATTTACCACCAACCTGAGAAAACAGCTTAACTGAAGTATGTGATGGCTTTGTTCATCTAAATGAGTCCAGAGGCCAGCTCCCTGCAAGTGAGGAACCCACTGGTACCATTTTTCTGCAGCACTTGCAGGTGCCTGGTTTGACATGACTTAGGATGTTTTATGAACCCAGGCAAAGGGGATTGAGGGCTGGCATAAGACAGTTCGTGCAGGTATATTAAGCCATGCCACTTTCATGTCATGTGAACCAGCTGACAGTGAGGATACTGTTTGTTCACAGCATCTAGCATAGCTCACTCCTGCTCATCCTGAATTTCATTTCATAGTTCGAAACTGCCGTGTTCTTTTTATTTATTTAATGACTTGCTATGATTGAGATGGAAAATCAGATGCAGGTCTTAATATTAGAAATGGTGGTGTTATAGATAATGTGGAACCAGAAGGATGAAACATGCTGGAAAAGGATTTAAGAATGAAATGAAAGATGTGGGCATACAAGTCTGACTCCTACCACTGATAATAAACACAGCAACGGAAATATGCTCAGTGTGGCTATTATTAATTTGCTTCAGTAGTATTTGATTTGAAAGAGCCATTCTTTCACTTTCATCTTATTGTCATAGAGTCTCCTTTCTCAAGGCTGCTGAGCCAATTGTACATCTTCACTAGGTAATTGCATGACAAATTTAGCTATGGCCTAATGATGGTGGGGCATCTTCTTTACTTGGGTTCACAGAAACAATTGAATGACATGGAGTGATTATAGAAATGATATAATTTATATAATTACTATCCACAATTCCATGCCTATTCCACCAAAATTTGCAAAGGCCACTGTGACTAAGAAAAAATGATGATTGTTTGGGGAGCACTTGCTTTTAAATACGAGGTGATCAAGTGTTGATTTATTTTATTTAAAGTGTTTGTTTCTGTGGCTTTCAAGGTACAGTATATCACAGAAGTGAATACACCCCTCACATTTTGTAAATATTTTATTATATCTTTTCATGTGACAACCCTGAAGAAATGACACTTTGCTACAATGTAAAGTAGTGAGTATACAGCTTGTATAACAGTGTAAAATTGCTGTCCCCTCAAAATAACTCAACACACAGCCATTAATGTCTAAACCGCTGGCAACAAAAGTGAGTACACCCCTAAGTGAAACTGTCCAAATTGGGCCCAAATTGTGCATTATTTTCCAGCACTGCCTTAATCCTCTTGGTCATGGAGTTCACCAGAGCTTCTCAGGTTGCCACCGGAGTCCTCTTCCACTCCTCCATGATGACATCATGGAGCTGGTGGATGTTAGAGACCTTGCACTCCTCCACCTTCCGTTTCAGGATGACCCACAGATGCTCGATAGGGTTTAGGTCTGGAGACATACTTGGCCAGTCCATTACCTTTACCCTCAGCTTCTTTAGTCGTCTTGGAGGTGTGTTTGGGGTCGTTATCATGTTGGAATACTGCCTTGCGGCCCAGTCTCCGAAGGGAGGGGATCATGCTCTGCTTCAGTATGTCACAGTACATGTTGGCATTCATGGTTCCCTCAATGAACTGTAGCTCCCCAGTGCTGGCAGCACTCATGCAGCCCCAGACCATGACACTCCCACCACCATGCTTGACTGTAGGCAAGACACACTTGTCTTTGTACTCCTCACCTGGTTGTCACCACACACGCTTGACACCATCTGAACCAAATAAGTTTATCTTGGTCTCTTCTGACCACAGGACATGGTTCCACTAATCCATGTCCTTAGTCTGCTTGTCTTCAGCAAACTGTTTGTGGGCTTTCTTGTGCATCATCTTTAGAAGAGGCTTCCTTCTGGGACGACAGCCCTGCAGACCAATTTGATGCACTGTGCGGTGTATGGTCTGAGCACTGACAGGCTGACCCACCACCCCTTCAACCTCTGCAGCAATGCTGGCAGCACTCTTACATCTATTTGCCAAAGCCAATCTCTGGATATGATGCTAAGCACCTGCACTCAACTTCTTTGGTCGACCATGGTGAAGCCTGTTCTGAGTGGAACCTGTCCTGTTAAACCGCTGTATGGTCTTGGCCGCTGTGCTGCAGCTCAGTTTCAGGGTCTTGGCAATCTTCTTATAGCCTGGGCCATCATTACGTAGAGCAACAATTCTTTTTTTCAGATCCTCAGAAAGTTCTTTGCCATGAGGTGCCATGTTGAACTTCCAGTGACCAGTATGAGAGAGTGAGAGCGATAACACCAAATTTAACACACCTGCTCCCTAGTCACACCTAAGACCTTGTAACACTAATGAGTCACATGACACCGGGGAGGGAAAATGGCTAATAATGCCCAATTTGGGCAGTTTCACTTAGGGGTGTACTCACTTTTGTTGCCAGCAGTTCAGACATTAATGGCTGTGGGTTGAGTTATTTTGAGGGGACAGCAAATTTACACTGTTATACAAGCTGTATACTCACTACTTTAAATTGTCGCAAAGTGTCATTTTTTCAGGGTTGTCACATGAAAAGATATAATAAAACATTTACAAAATGTGAGGGGGTGTACTCACTTCTGTGATATACTGTAACTGATTTCTAAGACTGTTCGGGGAGAACTTACCTTTAAAATGACACGACCAAATATTTAGATGTTTCTTTTACTCTACCGAAAAAAAGTGTCTTGCCATTTTTTCCAGTAGTGATTTAACTGCTTTCAGCCAAAGAATAAAAGATGGCTGTTCCCACTGGCCACAATAAAGGCAGCCATCTTTTCTTTTTAAGTACATTTATAGAACCAGTGCTGTTTCATGACATAATGTTCCTATGGGCATTCTGAACTAGAAACATTCTAGGCTGCTGAGAGTAACTAATTCAGCTGTTTAGTGGGAGGATATGATGATAAAAGATTTTAAAAACTCCTCTACTTCACTTCACCTCACCTTTATTTAAAGGTAAAGCCACTGCCTGCAAATTATTAGAATTTGCACTGAAGATGAATTCATTTGTGCCCTATACCCCTACCTCAAATGTTTGGAAATTGATGGCTAAAATATTGTTACAATTCCATAACAAATTGCTAGGGAGAAGTTATCATTTCCTCTTAGAAACTAATGCCTGTCATGTTCTATTCCAGAGAAAGGGATTTTCCCATCATGTCACTTTCACTTTCAAAATCACTTCCCCTCATGGTGATGCATCTATGGTGAAACATCTGAAAGACTAAATTTGGTAATAAATTACAGCATTGTTCGGCTTTCCAAAACACGTACTTGGCTGAATCCAATATTGCATCAAAAGTATCTTCAGTCCAAGGCAGGCTTTCATTAGCTAAATGTGAACAAAAGCGATTTTTGCAAATTTCCTTTCTTTTCTTCTATGCTCCTCCAAATCTGTTCCACAAGGTTAGGAAACTCTACAGATCAGCCTGAGAGCTGATGTAGGGAGAGCAATCAAGAAAAAAAAGGGTCTTCTTTCCTATTCTACTGACCGAAACCTCTGAATCAATGAGCTTTCTGTTAGCAGAGAGATACCTTCAGATACAACTCAGATACAATTTAACAACATTGATGACTATTGTTCTATTTTGTTGACAAAGTGGAAATGGGAACAGTCAGTTGCTCAGCTTGCTTGTGGCTTGCTCTCAGGTTTATGCTATTCACTTGTTTTTTTAGAATATTTGGCTGTAGCTTGTATTAAACAGATATATTCAAAATGTGTCTAATTATTTTCAATGGTCTTAAATAGTATGGGTTTCTTTTTACCAAAGAGAAGAACTGGATTTGTCAACAATTATTTAGAAATGAACTGTAAAATTAACACTGCACAGTCAAATTATAAATTATATATGTAAATGATTATTTGACTAAAATATCTTAGATTTGAAGAACTGATCATGGTAGTACGATCATGTCACTGGCTATTAATGCAATTGTGAATTTATTTTGGGAAATGCAGGCATATAAAAATTAAAATGTTGGTACTTGTATTCTAATTTATTATAGGAGCAAATCCCTAGACAAGATGTTGCTGAGTGCAAGTCATGTAATGCCAGATTAGTTTTCTGCCATTCAGCTAAGGTAATGTCACTTTTTCTGGAGTTAATATGCATCTATATTTTCTGAAAGAAGCACCAAATGTGAGACATGGCCCCTTTTTCTTCCCTTTGTTCAGGCAGTGCTCTGTATCTAGTCCAACATTCTGTTCACACAGTGACCTGGCAGATTTTTCTAAGAAACCCACAAGTAGGGCATGAGTTCTATAGCTCCATCCTAATTATGTTTCCCAGCCCCAGTTCTGCATTTGAGGTCATTTATTGCCATTTTAATAGCTTTGATGGCCTTATTCTTCATGAGTTCGCCTAATCTGAAGTTGATGACCCTCACTACATCTTGTGTGAATACATAGTTAACTATGTGCTGTGTGAAGATTTTCTTTCTTTTATCTTATCTAAATCTCCCACTCTTCAGCTTCATTAGATGATCCCAGTTCTGGCACTATAAGAGAGCAAAATATGTGCATTTGCTCTTTCCAGGCTTTCGTGTTCAAGCCACCCAGAGATTCTATTAGAAGTAGAGGGGCAGCATGAAAAAATAAATAAATCCTAAAGAAGCTATACTCAAGTTCAGCATAGCTAAATATTTGACTTAAGGTATGGTCTACAGTTGGGAATATATTGCATTGCAATGAGGAAGTCATTGTGACCTAGGAAATAGCCTGAAGTGCCAAACACTGTTGGTGCAACCTTCAAGGCATCAAGGCTGCTTTGTAGGTCCCAACAGTCAGGAATCATATTTCTTAGGTGACATATATAGGATTACACTGAATGCCTTAAAACTTTAGGGTTTGAGCCTTTTGAGTATTGCTTGTTGTCTAAAGAAGTTTCCAATAATAGTTAAAAGGCATTGTTTAGCAATTCCTTTATTTCCTCCTTAACATTTTCTGGTAGGAAGCACATAGAAAATGTGGGAGGATTAACTAATGGAAGACAATGTCTGACCATCATGTAAAATTTCATAGAAAAGGCAGGGTAAGTGCACAGTAAAACCCTTGTCTTGACAACACAACACACATATGACATGGAGCCACTATATTTTCTTAATTAGACCTGAACCAAGCAATGCAGACTTACTGAGACAATCATCTGTATATTGTGACTTCACCTGAAAATTATAAAATAATTTGTTTACAAAATAAGGCTAAGATCATTTGGTGGTTTTGACTGCATTGACTATGCTAAACTGGACAGCTTAAAACTTTGAAATGCCATCATGTCTAGATGGTTAGCCAGATATGGACATAGAAATATTATAACTTTTTATTAGTAGCCAGCAAATAGGCATCTGTATGTCCAGTTATCAGATTTCTTGCTCACTAGAGTATTATCTAAATATACAAGATAAGCAGAGCTGTTTATCTGAGAATACAAATACTGATGACCCAACCACAGACGTTATGCAAACGATAAGGATATCTTTGACGCTCAGGTTTGCTTGACTACAAGATGGTGCAACTTGTGTCCCAAGTAGCTGAGCTTTTCTTGAGCATTAAAGCATATGACAGCATCTGTTTTTGGGGGGCCAGCCAGGCAGATAACATGTTCAGTATGGCACAGGGCTAATTTTATGTTTCTCAACTTGAAACATTCTGTAACTTTCTTTGAACTCATTGTAAGATCACCGAGGCCATAATATAAATTTTCATCTGCATTCACGAGATAAAGAACATTAACTATTAATCGAACATTAACATTAACTGATACCACATATGGGGTGAAAGCTGGACAGCAAAGAAAGGTGATAGGGAAAAAATGAATTCAAAGCATGGTGCTGAAGGAGAACCTTTTGAATACCCTGGACTAACAGAAAGACAAGCAGATGAGGTCTGGACCAAATCAAGCCAGGATTTTCCTTGGAAGCTGAAGCTGTTGTGCTTCAGGCACATCAAGAGAAGGCAATAATCACTGGATACTCATAATGGTAGGGAAGGTCAAAAGCAGAAGAAGACCAGCTATGAGATGAACTGATTCCTTAAAGGAATGATTTGAGCAGGGCTATCAAGAACAGGACGTTTTGGAGGGCATTCATTCATATGGGCACCATACGTTGAAGACAACTTGACGGTGCATAATAACAAATGCCACTGATATTAGTCAGTGACTAATGCAACAGTGAGTTTAGCTCTGCTCAGAAATTATTACTTGCATATAAACTGATACATGAGTAGGGAACTGGGATATGACAACCAGCCTTGTAAAAAAGATGAATACCTCCAGGGAGGTGGTCTGATGATGCAACAGTTTTTATGTAATTCCAGTGAATGTCCTCACATAAATTGTTGTATATACAAAGGCTCTGTCACTGCAGACACTTGTGCTGGATATGTGGATAGTAGAGACAAGACTAGCTGATGCCTACTGGATCCCTGCTCATTCAGTGTCCTCACTTGAACAACCATTTCTGGCTAGTTTATTACATTGGAAGGGGGTATGCAGAAACATTAAATTTAAATGTTACTACTGACATTCTTATTGTAGGGGGATACAACTGGACAAAATGCTGCTCCGAGTAGGTTGAATAATACTACAGTCGTCACCTGCAGTTCAGATAAGGTAATGTTAATTTTCTGGAGTAAATAAGTTTCTGTGAAGTAGTGTGATGTGACCTTCTTCTTCCCTTTCTGTTGCCTTAGGTTCTGCCCAGAGTGTCAGTGAGGTCCTTCCTTCCTCTCTGTTTGGGGCAGCCATGCTCTAAGCCCAGTGGAATTAAATTTTTTGGTTCAAGAATTAGGTTGGGGCAGATCACAGGATGAGATAGAGAATATCACTTGTAAATGTTGAAACTGAGCTATCCACTCATAACTGTACTGAGATTCTGCCATTCTAACAACTATGGGCTCACAAGTCAGATCAGCTTTGTCCTGGTCAGCTGGTAAATATCAGTAAGAATTTTGCATACTGTTCAATTTCCAAAGATAACTTTTTCTGAAACTTAAGGGAAAGAAATTGGGTATTTTATTTTGTCTTTCTGTTCTTAAATTTTCACTTGTTTCTACTATCCCAAGCAATTATTGGTTCCAGTAAGCAGTGCTTACTGTTTCCTTTGGCTGGAGAGATCATGGGAGACTTATGAAATCTTTTATTTAATTCTTTTTAAATTACACTTTACAAATTGGGCATATAATTTAAGCATTTTTACAAGAATAAATCTCTGCATCACATAAGATTCATGGAAAACAAGATCAGCATTTGCAAATGTTTGTTTTTTCATTCAAATCTCTTTTCTGTGTCACCATAATTCATTCCACATGTATACCTGCATGAACACACACACACCTTGTTTGTCCTCCTTCAGCTGAATGGGTTGAGAAGAATGAGTTTATCTTTTCAAAAAATTCTCTCCATATTCTAGAGCAGATTTTCTTTCTTTCTTTACTAGAATGCTGAGCACTCTATTAAGAGGATAAAAAGCAGTGGCTTGGAGAGGTGTATGTGTGTTAGAAACAATTATTTTAAAACATTATTTTTAAAGATTTTTGTTTTTAAACAATTATTTTAACTGTTCCCAGTTAAACATACACTGGGTTATACACAGATTGGCATATGAGTTACCAGAGTTTAATTGCAACAGTCTAAACCTGGTCAATTTTAGAGAGACTTGGTGAAAAGCAACCACTTAAAAATTCTTATTTTACAGATAAAGAACACTGAGGGGTCAACAGCACAACAGCAGCCATACTAGGAATTTTTCCTTTTGCATTTTACTCACTTTTGTTAAAGTAATGGAAATCAGAAAGCCTTGTAAATCTACTGTAAATCACCCATAGAGATCTACCTTCTGCCCACCCGTTCTATTTCTTGCTATTTTGGCCATTGGTATATATTTGCTTTAAAAAGTAAATGGCTAGCAGGCTTGGTTATCCCAACCATTAAAGGACTAGAAACACCATTCTGCCCATGCACTCACCATTACTATGCTTAATTTTCTCTTGCTGAGATACTGAATTCCTTCATAGTTATCAGAAAGTAATCCCTTTTTCAATATGTAGTACTCTAGCTTGGTGCTTAAAGTTTTTCTCTTTAATTTAAAATGAAACCTGAACTGAATTTATGACTCTTTTATGAAAGCTTCCTTTTCTTTGAAAACAAGAAACTTGTAGTGAAAATATCTTTGCATGCTGTCTTTAAGCAGATCATTTATGCTATTTCTTGATGGTGGAAGTCAGAGACTGATAACTTACCATAAGTGATGGGGATAATGGACTGATGCATCTGAGTGCTGTTTTACTTCTGATTTATTGTTTTTATTTAAATTTAGAGGTTTATCAATAATTTTCCAGGGGAATGTTCAAAGAATCAAAATTACATAAAGGCATTTAACAGAAAGGCATTAAAAGTAATACCACTTAAAAGATCAACATAAACCCTATAAATAGATACAACATGGATTAAATTGGAAAGATTTAACAGCCTGGGGTGATTCTTCATTTGTGCTGAACGACTAGCAAGGTAGATGCTGAGTATGCTTCACTGGGGAGAGCATGTAATAGTCAAGAATTATCTTCATGCTGTAGCCGTCTAGGCCCAAAGCACTCCAGTCAATAACCAAGCCAGCTCCAAACAGGAATAAAAACACACCCATGAAGGCAGAAGTGAACAAAAATGCATTTACTGCTGTATTTGGTGACTAATAAAAGTTTAAAAGGTGGCTTCATATGTAAATAATTTGATTATAGCGCTATCACTAATATGGTCTATTAAATATTTATGTTTGGTGGATTATGATTTACATTAGGTATTTGAACACCCCTGTATTATAATTGACTGTAAATGCTAAAAGTCAAGCATGTTTAATACTATAATTTTCATGTTAGATTTCAATAGTTAAGCTATAAGAATTGCTAAATTCTCTGATGGTTAACTGGTTAAGTAGGGCATTTAAATTACATAGGCTCACATTGCCTAATTAGAAGTAAAATGTTTAAGTAAAACCTAAAGCCAACTTAAAATTCACTTCTTAAGGGTTAACAAGAATGTGTGTAATCCTATGCCCTCCAAGGTTGCCTGGAGGGCCATTGGATTATTCAGAGGCCAGTGCTGAGTTCTTGCTACCTTGGTTCCAGGACTCCAGCACTTGAGTCCTTGCCATTCTTACAGCCCCACACCAGCTGAATCATGTTAACTACCTCTCTAAGGTTGCAACTGAGCTCTAGAAATGAAGGTAAGGGATGAGTTGGGGGAGAGGGGTGTCCAGAAGGAGGCTAGGGACTTACACTGATTCCTATTGGTGACCCTGTCTCCTCCTCTCTCCTCTCCTGAACACTTAACCTAGACAGCAGAAAATGTTTACCTAGATAAAATAAATGTTGCAAGATGCAACAGGGATCACTGTCACACCTTATGGGTGCACACAAGCATCTGAGTTTGGAGGCTTACATGCATCTGAATCAGAGGGCATTAGATTGTTCTCTTAGATATTAAAATAATTTTAATTTAAAAGTAGTTCTAAGTTTTAAATTCAAAAAATAATGCTAATTCAGGGATATGGAACCTACAATCTTCCAGGTATTATTGGACTCCAATTCTGTCAGCCAGGGATGATACAGTTGGTCCTAAATATTTGTGAATCACAGGTCCTGCACCTCTGTTTGAAGTCCTAAAATTCAAACAGACCCATAGTTATCAATGTCCTATGGTATGAATCCAGACTGTGTCATTCCTAGAGAAGACCCACAAAAAATCAGTGGGAAAAGTTAGCTATGGCTCCCACTGATTTCAGTGGGTCTGCTTTGCCTATGTTTGTCAAATCCCTTCCTTCAAAGGACTTTTATAATTTGGGTCAGTCTGGTCTGGGATGGAACAATCATGGTGAAGTTTATCACACCACTTAGTGATCAAACCAATCAGTGAGTTCAGTCTACAAAACTTTGATGAAGCCCAGCACAACTCCAATTCATTTTAAATATATTTTTTACAGGAAAGATCCATATATTGTATGGCACAGTGTCTTAAAAAGTTATCTAATCAAACTATCCCACATGAGTTAAAGAACAGCATGGATATTGTTTCAGAGCAGACACTGGAAACCCTAAAAAAGGTATGTCTCCAAAAAAGCATTTGGTTTTATTTGTTCTTGAAGTCTTTCTTTCTATGTGCATAGCAATAAATGCCCAAGGAGCATAAAAGAAACTCTGAATAAAGACAAAATTTACTTTGAAAAGTTTTATCACATTGTTACTATCAGGATAGTATACTATCAATGATACTAAATTGAGTGGGGAACCTATGATCCTCTAGATATTATTGGACTTTCCTTGGACAAATTCAAAGCTTCATGTGGTGCACAAACTGGTTGTACTTTTAATTGTTCAAGATTGTTTCCTTTAAACATTGCATATGAAGATGTACCTGAATTATAGCAAGTTAACATACACATCGCACCCCAACAATGTTTTGTTCTGGGGCCCCATTCATGCTACCTGATTGTTAATACCAAGATTTGATTCACTGTATGATGTGACCAATGAGAAAGCTGGCAAGAGTGCTTTTCTCTTTTGGCACCCCATCTTGGTTGCATTTGTTCACAGCTGTATTACATACTCCTCATAGTGTATGATATGGGAACAGATTCTCGGGGCTAAGAACAGCATCCCACTGCAACAAGTTGGCTGTTTAGCAGTGATTTAAAATGCATCCAAGACTCTAGCCAGTATTAAATCTCTACAGGTGTGAAAAATACAAAATACACAGAAAGTATATACAGCATAATAACCAACTGTTTTGTGTTTTTAATGTAGAACTGTAACAGCACCAACACTCAAAATGGAAGATGTACGAGGCAGAACAGATGCAAAAAGAACATTTGTATAAAGAAAATAGTTGATGGATTAAAATCATGTTGGATTCAGTTTATCACTTGAGTTTTTAAGAGGTCACTACAATAGAGAAACTTTGTGGATGATGCAATGCACAATGGGGTTTTTTTCCAGATCAGAGTATTTTTCTGAATACAGTTATGCACTGCAAGTGTATCCTCTCTGCATATGCAAATATTCTCTGCCCTAGGTCGTGAGTAAACTTGTAATTTTGTTCCTGGGAAGAAGACATGGAAGAAAAAGTTGAAAGAATATAAACTGGACCTTAAACTTCTCAAGGAAGCTGTCAATGTCAATGGAAGACAGAACATCCTACTGGAACAAAAAAGAATTATCTGTACTTCACCAGTCCTTAGAATTTATCTACCCTTTAAAATAACCCCTTTAGTCATAATACCATTTTGTCTTATGTTACAAAGAGCACAACCTACCAAATCAATATGATTTTATTAATGTATACAGAACAGTTCCAAACATGTTTTAGGAAGATTCCCAAGTAAGTTTTAAAAATATTGTACTTAATGGATTTGAAAACATTTTAGTTTAACAGAAGGATGGCACTTTGAAGAATGAAAGCTAAAGGGCAAAAGGGCAATGCAAGTGAGGTAGAAGTAAGGACTATGGCTGTAGAGAAAGCATTGTTTTGTCATGTACAGTCAGAAAAATTCTTACAGAAATACTCAGGAATTGCTCAAATTTGACTTCTTGGGTGTAAGCCATGTAATGTAATAAAGCTGTGTAACTTAAAATATTAATACATTTTTATAAAATTTTATTGCCTTTGTATAGCTAGAATGTGTATTTAATTTAACAAATGCATTTACAGTTGTCTGTAGGTCTTGCAATTTTATACAGCTAGGATTATTTAGTTCTGAAAGTATCCATAGGGATTAACACAATGTTAAGTGTTTAACAAGGTTTAGCTGTAGTTTCTATTGCTAGCTTTAGCAGAATATTAGAAACTGAAATAAAGTGTCTGCCTGAAGGCAAAAGGTTGCTAATTGATTGTTGAAACTATATAGATGATTTCACTCTCAGGGATTAAACAAGTAAATTTGGGACCCATTTACAATGCTAATAAAATACTATGATAAAAATGTATAGCTACAACATACAAAAGCCTTCTTGTTTCTAAGGTTATTCAGTGTCTATTAAAACTTGCATACTCTTCCTTCAGACCCACTATTACCATTTTTTGACCTTCCAACTAGTCTTATTTATCCACTTGTTCACACAAATTAAATGGTTATGTATTGACCATTTTCATGCTGTTTCCCTCTCAAGTAGGTTAGGGTTTAGATGACACAATGAACCACACCTGAGCAAGAAATTATGAAAATGGTGGTGGGCTCACATCACTTATTAATCCACCATGGCTTATTTGATCATGTGAAATGGTTCTTCGTTCAAGCTAGTAATGTATGCTAGACCACTGTTACAGCAGTTCCATAGACTGAACGAAGAATTTACAGGAAATGAATGGCTTGGGTGTATTTTTATTCACACTTGATGGCATAGGTTTTGACCTTTAAAGCCTTACAAAGAACAGGACTATCTTTCCTATGTGGTCTGCTTCAGATTCTCGGTTTCTTCCAGATTCCAGAGACCAGATTGGTGGGAGCTAAACAGTGTTTTCAGTGAAAACACCCTATTTATTACATATCTACTATCCCAGTGTTTAGATGCAGCCTTAGGGCTGGCTGGGGAAGAGGTGACAAGTTATCAGATATGCCTGGAAAGCAACAATCAGTAGGGAAGATTGCACTGTCCACTTACTGTATAGATAAGGCTTCGGCAAGGGGCGGCATAGAAATGTTGTTATAATAACAACAACAACAACAACTGACAGAGCTATCCTATGGCTATGTAGACAGATTCTTTGGATTACCAGATCCAATGTCAAAACGGCGCTCAAGACTATGGGAATGGGGCTCAGGACCCTTCCCTCACAGTTGACACAGAAATAATGGTACTGGCTGCTTCTCTGAGGTGATGAACTTGACCTCATAGAAGAGGAAACTGGGGCCATTGGGAAAGGATTTTTCATGATAGCACTCTTGCCCCTTTCCCTTATCCTCTGTAATACCACACTTCGCAGAAGCAGAGTATCACAGGTACACCTGGGTTCTAGGCTCTGCTCAGCCATGGAGCCAATTGGGTCACTTTGTGCCAGTCACAGACTCTCAGCCCAACCTACCTCACAGGGTTGTTGTTGTGGGGATAGGTTTGAATAGGAGAATGATGTAAGCTGCTTAGAGTTCTTTTTAAAAGTGGGATATAAATCTAATAAACAAACAACTATAGTTCTCTGGGTTCAGAAGCTTAGAGGCATCACTGGATTATATCCTAAGTCTGTTCTTCAATATTTTAAAAAAGCAATCAGTTGTTGATTTTCTTGGTTCTATTCTTAATATTAAATGATTTTAGGCTGATTCCATTACTGGTGCTGTGGTTTTAAACTGAATTTATTACTTTCTTATTGTGTTTGATCAAGTTTTATTTGTAAATCATTTGGAATATTTAATATAAAAACAGTAAGTGCATATTTTAAATAAAAATTAAGTACACCTTTGAAGGGTATTGACTTGTTACCTATATAGCCTTAACTGTAGACACACCCACTTAACAAACATGACAACTATAGCTCATTCTACTGCACATAAATACTTATTCTCCCAATTATTTAGCCTCATTCTGTTTTGTAACAGAATGTATGCCAGCACTTGGTAAGGGCAACCAACTTCTTCATAATTTTATTTTTCCCCCTTACATCAAGATAAGCAACGACCTCATTTCTAGTTATGCAGAAACCTAAACAAAAACATCTTGGGGTAGTGATTCAATTTTAATATTTCTTTGATTCAAGTATTATTTTTAAACTTTTGTATACTTTTGAATGTTTTAATTGAGTTAATTTTAATACTGTGAGCCACCTTGAGTCCCAATCACTGGAAATAGGGAGGACATAAATAATATCATCTCTTGAATTGTGCTTCTAGCCTGTCCCACCATTAAAGTTCAGGTTAGCTTACAATACATAAAACACATACATTATTCAATTAAATGTAATTCTACATAAAGCAAACTAAGAACTCATCAAAAGCTTAAGCCTACTACCCACCAAAATGGAAGGAAGATTCTAACACATCATAAGGTGAAGCTTTGCTCAGTCTCCAGGATAATGGAGTTTGGCAAAAGCTTTCAAAACTTCCAAAAGTCACATTATGTCTGCCTTGCCAGGGTCCATTGTGCTTGCAATATCTCATCCCAACACTACCTGGCCACCAAACAAGATCTAGAGCTTGGGGGCTGATATATTGGCAACATAGCTCCTGCCAAGAACATCAGTTAAAAGAACCCAAACCACAATATGAAGACATAATAGATTTTCTTTATGCAATAATTGCTTTATTGTTAATGAAGGACTAGATAACACATAAGAAGCATTTACAGACTCCTTTTGCATTTAAAGACTAATGTTCACAATAACTTCAGTAGAAATTTATACCTTGCTGTTACAACAAGCATGGACAATATATTTAAGCTATAAGGCAGACCCAGTAAGAAATATTTATTGGTATGTAGGTGTACTAAATATGAAAACATTAAGAAATAAATATGTGGGATCTTTGGTGAATGAAGGTGCATAATAAGTCTAATCTAAATAGCTGACACCCAAAATATAACAAAATCCAAGATGAATCTCAGCAGATCTAAGCAGTGTCTGCAGAGCAGTAGCAGTAGTAGCCTCAAAGTACCAATCTATCTCTTACAAAATGCCAAAGATGAAGTGGGATACAAGAAACTTTAGCTAGAATTCCATCATCATGTTTGAATACAAATTAGATAACCAAATGCAAAGTGAGATCTCTGTGCCACTCTGTCACAGGGGAAATAATGGGTACACTTTTTTTTAAAGCACAGAAATTATTCTGCAGGGAAAAAACACACAAATATACCCTGAGTGAAATCTTGAATATACTGAGTTCACCTGTTTATGAGCATCAGTATTCACAGAGAAAATAATCTGTCAAGGTTAGGGTTAATATGTGTGAGTGTGCAAAATAAAAATTAAAATGACTATGAGAATGCAAACAAGAGTGAAGGTGTTATCCAGTTGTCCTTGAAGTTATGGGGGGACCTACTGACTGAATGGATTGCACCCTGAACTTTGTTACCAAGTTGGACAAATGTTGATCTAGTTGATCTACTGTTTTTTCTAGGAACTGAAAAGCACAAATGAATACATGTTTTGATACATGTTTTTCTCCTTAGTATTCTGAGGATTGTGAGATATTATAAAACATTACCTCTAAAATGTCTCCTTACTAGCTGGGATTTTAAGAGCTTTATGTGCAGGCACAGTACTTCTGCACAGGCAGGGGCTTGTCTTTTCCACCCAAGCTTCAGGAATGTGTTTTGTTTTTTGAGGAGCTGAAAAATCTGAAGTCAGATATTGGGATCCTGACTGTCTGTGTCCACTGCACAGAACAATGTAATTGCCCTGTTACATCTTATTAAATGGTCCTCAGTAATTAATCTTTGTTGTAAAAGGGCAGGTGCTCTGCAAGAGATCTAAACAGAAAATGAGACAAAACAAACAAATGAAAAACCTTTCCCAGTATCCTTAATTGATTGTGATTATTTTACACAGTAACAACTGCCATTTTAAAACATTGTATTCTGTTCTGAAACAATATAAAATTATTTACTGATTTTAAGACTGTCTTCTATTATTATCAATCTCATTTTCATTATAAATGACATTGTAAGGATCTTTGATGATACTCTTACATTTTGCTATCACAGACCAACTCATATAAAACAATTCTATGCTAAATAGGATCTTAAAATGTGGCTTCAAATACTAAATCAACCCACATAACAATCCTTCTATCTGGTTAATCATATGAGCCTTTGCAAAGAAGCAGTAATATGATTTGTTGGGTCTATTAAGATAGTCACATTTTAAAAGTGCAACTTTTAATATTCTTTTTATGCCTCCTCCCATAAAATTAAAATATAAGCAATAAGCAAAATATTGCAATGGACAGTATATAAAACTGGTGGGAGGCAGATGTAATCTTCATAATAAAAATTAAAAATGGATCTGGACTGAGCACATGAGAAAGCAATACAGGATAATGTGTGCAAGCCCCAACAAAATTCTATACATCTTGGTCACTTAGTTTCAGTATTGGTGGTTTACTACATATGCCTACTATGAACATACCCACTCAGTATTATACTATGGCAGAGTAACAACCATTTTGCTAGAAACTGAACTTGGTCACAGCACAACATTGGGGCAGAATTTACAACACTTTTTTTCAGAAAATCTTAAGATCCACAAGTACAATTCCACACCAATGACCTCATTAATGCTAAATGTTTAGTTGTACTAGAAAGGAGAGGCAGGAATAAGAACTTGACCAAATATATTTCCAGTTGCTTTTAGACACACTGAGTCAGCTGAAAAAGACTGAAATCTAAAAATATATTGCCAATTATGCAGTGGTCAAATGCCACAAATGGCCCTGCTGAAAGCTTTAATTGTTACTATACCTGGAGTGGCAATAGTTTAGACATACTGGTTTGGATAAAAAATGATCCAACTAATTTTGGGAAAGGCACAATTAAATGTTACAGGAATCATCTCCATAGGAAAAATAGTTGCTGTGAAAATGTAAACTAGTAGTAATATAACAATCTAATTTTGATGCAGGTTAAGAGCTTCAGTGAGCATTTATATTCCTTCTGACACTAGTTCCTTTTGCTTTGGCCTCAGAAGGTACAAAAAACACCTAAGAAAAAGATATTGCAAAGGCAAAAAATGCATTATTCCATTGTCAAATTCTGAAACATCCATAAAAATTGCAAAAAAAAAAGTGTCATCTATTGCTATTATTATCTTACAGTCCACGTAACAACTGCAGGGCTCTCTATAAGGGTGGAAAGTGAAATGATTTAGGTCGCATTGAACAAATATATTGGTGTTTATGATTGTAAGCTAGAATTCTAAGTGCTTATTCAATTCTATTTGAGGAATTTTATGTAAAATATGGCAAGGAAAAATCTTACACTGTACATGAGGAAGTGTTGTATAAAATTCTTTTAGATGCAGCTGCAGAAAAAAATGTGCCGATCTGTAAGCAGAATTATAGAGTAGAAAAGATCAATCAATCTGAACTGAAACTATCTCAGTTGTTAATAAGATTTGTGAGGAGACACTCATTAAATTACCGGCTAACTTAAGAGCATCAGCCCATATTCTCTTTATATATGAATTCTTTATTAGAATCTAGAGTAAATTATTCAGGATTAACACCATGAGTTAATAAGAGACATATGGATATAATACTAGTAGGATTCCAAAAACAAAAACAACACTCCTACCTCTTGAGTTAATATTTTCCCTAGTAACAATATTTCTAACAGTGTCTCAGGAATACTTTCTTGCATGGCACAGCATTTATATACAGTATATTTATATATTTATATAAATTACTTCGCAACCAAAAAGAATTGCTCTTAGAAAACTGCTATTGTGTTTTAGCAAGAGTTCTGATGAGAAGGTTTAGCACAGATTTCCATGCAACCACAGCAAATGAAGAGCTTACTGTCTTTTATTCTATTTTAGAGTATGTGTTCACAAAACCATTCTTCGGACTCCACATTCACAGCAGAATTTTGCAGATTCAACTGGGTATCTAGCGCCACATTCATAACAAAATTTTGGTAACTGCAAAGGTGAGTTGCCTTCACTTGATTTTGAAGTTCCTCCATTAACTGAAGATGAACAATCTCCACCCTCGTATCCAGTTCTTCTCAAAGCATTAAAAATTAAAGGAAAATTATTACAAATATTAGCTAAATAGTAATTCTCTATACCTGATTTGCAAAATATTCATTTTAACATTTTCATGTAATAGCTTTTGAATACTGTATTTTTCTAAATATGCAAGCTTTTTACAAAACCTCAAAACAAATGACTTCATAAAATTAATGGTAGGTTGTATAAAGCAATTGAACAATTGAGATTAGGCCAACAAATTAAACTGGACCATCCTTTATACATTTCAGTTGTTCCCTTCAAAAACTGTTGAATCAAGTTAGCAACCACCAACCAAGTCTAAAAGAGAATCTAAGGATCAAAAAGGAGGTGAAAGGGAAGTTCTGTGTATAGGATCTCACATATTTTTGTTTTATTAATTAAAAGTCCCTAAGATCAGAGAAGTGATGCTCAGAGAACATGTTTAATCCTCTCTATCCATGTTATTTTCCTTGGTGCAAATACTTCCTCCTAAAGCTGGGGCAAAAGGAAGAGAAATAGAGATGTTAGTCTTGTCTGTCTGATTCCTAAAACTAAAAGCAGCAGAGTGCTAAGGAAGAAAGATTTAAACAATTTGTCCGAGAGAAACATTTCCCTGTGTTTTTTAAAATAGTCCTGACAGAATATAAAAAGAGCAAAGATGGATCAGATCCTGGCCTATCTAGGTCCGTATCTTGTGCAGTGCAATGAAACTATGAACTATGTTGTGCAGGGGAACCCAAGACGGACAGGTCACAGAGGATAGCTCTGACAAAACGTGATCCACTGCAGAAGGAAATGGCAACCTACTGCAGTATTCTTGTAATGAAAACCCCATGGACAGTATCAAAAGGCTAAAAGATATGACACCAGAAGATGATGCCAGAATATGTCCAATGTGCTACTGGGGAAGAGGAGAGGTACAAGTAGCTCCAGAAAGAGTGAAGTGACAGGCCACTCAGTTGCAGATGTATCTGGTGGTGAAAAGAAAATGTGATGCTGTACAGAACAATGTTGCATAGCATTCTGGAATGTAAGAACTATGAATCAAGGTAAGCTGGGCTCAGTCAAACATGAGATGGCAAGATTGAACATCGACATCTTGGACATCAGTGAACTAAAACAGACAGGAAAGGGTGAATTTAATTCAGATGACCACCATATATACTACTGTGTGCAAAAATTCCTTAGAAGAAATGGAGTAGTCCTCATAGTCAATAAAATAGTGGGAAAAGCAGTACTGGGGTACAATTTCCAAAGCAATGGAATAATCTCAGTTCAAATCCAAGACAAACCATTCAACATCACACTAGTCCAAGCCTATGTCCCAACCACTGATGCCGAAGTTGACCAGTTCTATGAAGACCTACAACCAGAACCCACACCAAAAAATGATGTCCTTGTCATCATTGGGGATTGGAATACAAAAGCAGGAAGTCAAAAGATAACTGGAATAACAGGCAAGTTTGGCCTTGGAATACAAAATGAAACAGGGCAAAGATGAACAGAGTTTTGTCAAGAGAACACGCTGGTCATGGCAAACACTCTTTTCCAATAACCCAAGACACAACTCTACACATGGACATCACCAGATGGTCAACACCGAATTCAGATTGACTATGTGCATTGCAGACAAAAATGAAGAAGCTCTAGACAGTTCATAAAAACAAGACCTGGAGCTGACTGTGGCTCAGATCATGAGCTTCTGGTTGCAAAATTCAGGCTTAAATTGAAGAAAGTAGGAAAAACCACTAGGCCATTCAGATGTGACCTAAATCATATTCTACCTCCATACAGTGGAAGGTGACGAATAGATTTAAGGGATTAGATCTGGTAGACAGGTTCACAATATTGTACAGGAGGCAGCAACTAAAATCATCCCAAAGAAAAAGAAATGCAAGGAAGCAAAGTGGCCATCTAAGTAGGCTTTACAAATATCTGAGGAAGAAGGGAAGCGAAAGGCAATGGAGAAAGATACACCCAACTGAATGCAGAATTCCAGAGAACAGCTAGAAGAGATAAGAATGCCTTCTTAAATGAACAGTGCAAAGAAATAGAAGAAAACAATAGAATAGGGAGGACCAGAGATCTCTTCAAGAAAAGTGGAGATATGGAGGGAACGTTTCATGCAAAGATGGGCATGATAAAGGACCAAAATGGCAGGGACCTAACAGAGGCAGAAGAGATTAAGAAGAGATGGCAAGATTACACAGAAGAACTATACAAGAAAGAGCTTAATGTCCCTGATAACCACAATGGGGTGGTCGCTGACCCAGAGTCCCACACCCTAGAGTGTGAAGTCAGATTGGCCTTAGGAAGCCTGAGCAACAACAAAGGTAGTGGAGCTACTCAAAATCCTGAAAGACAATGCAGTTCTTCCTTCTAAGTTCCCCTCATTCCAGCAGATCACAAACATGTCCTGGGCCCAGTGTTCTTCAACATCTTTATTAATGATTTAGATGAGGAAGTACAAGGAAAGATAATCAAATTTGCAGATGATACAAAACTGGGTGGAACAGCAAATACCCTAGAACACAGAATGAAGATCCAGGGTGATCTTGATAAACTTGAACACTGGGCTGAAAGCAAAAGAATGAGATTCAATAAGGACAAGTGCCAAGTCCTCCACCTACGAAAAAGAAATCAAATACATTGATACAAGATGGGGAATACATGGATCAACGGAACTGAAAAAGATCTTGGAGTAATTGTGGACAATAGGCTAAACATGAGCCAACAATGTGATGCAGCTGCCAAAAGGGCAAATGCTATTTTGGGATTCATTAACAGAAGTATTACTTCCAAATCATGAGAAGTAGTAGTTCCTCTATGCTTTTTTTAGTGGATAATTTTATTAGAATCAACTGTTGTTCCTGCACTGGAAGGCCATCAAAATGTCCCATCAACTTTCATTCTTCAAGTGAAGGAATTCCTTACCAGACCTATTATCTTTATTCGAGAAAGCATCACTGCCTTTCTATTCTGTTGGCTCATTCGCACATGATTTTTCTGGTACCACAGCCTGAGTCATTGAAGCTTTATCCAGAGTCCAGAGAGAAGGGAAATACTCTCCTTCTAAGAAGGGAGTATATTCCTTCTGGTAGACTATAAACTTTAAAGACTTTATAGTATAAAGTCTTCTCCAAACAGATTTAATTTATTGAAATAGCCATGGGCCTGGAAATCTTCCAGACTAATGAGTTTCCCAACTCTACAAACTTTATGGATAGGATTTAAATTCTTACAAAACAGGGCAGTAGTATTGTTTTCTAAAAATCTAATACCACCAGAATGATCTTTTGACAGAGCATGCATGATGATAACCTTAAAACAAGTATTCAATATTTGATTTATCATCATAATTAAGAGTATGCAGGTTTACTTCAGCACTTAATTTCAGAAAGTGAGTTTTATGTTCTGACTGGAGGAGCACACCTTTAGGCTTCGAAAGGTTCAAAAAGATTAACTTTCAGTGATTTGAAAAGAGCTGGGCTGGATCAAACTAAAGGCCTACCTATGGCAGCATTCTGTATCTACAGCAGTCAACCAGATGCCTCTGGAAAATGCACAAGCAGGACATGAATGCTGCAGCTATGAGGACAACCTGCGGGAGAGTCTAAACAAGGATCTAATGTCTAATCTTGCCATAAGGATTATGAGTAGGCTTGAATCAAATAATTCAACACATATTTATACATGTGTTGTGGGGTGGGGAGGATGAGACAGTGTGGAGCTGGATTACAAATGTGGAGTCAGAAGCGACTGCTTAAGGACCCATCTAAGTCTCTTTCTTAGATGGCACTCCTAATTGCCTGATGCCCATTCCATCACGCAGCCGACACTGACCTAGGGAAACTGTAGAAAGGAATTAAAGGCTGCTACCACATTAAGACAATAATGTCTCACTTTGTGACTTTTTCCCCTGCTTATGGACAAATAACAGAGTCTTTTCAATTCTCACTAAAGCAATGCTGTGTCCATAAGATCAGTCACCCAAACCATTGTGTGTCTGACAGTAAAAGAGAACATATAAAGAACAGAAGTGGAAAAGTAAGATAGGTAATTCAACTGAATTAAAGGATATAATCAATATTTTCGGGAGGAAAAAGGAAGGAATTATATTATTTTATATTGTAGGGTCAACTTCAGCCTCTTTCACACTAGTTTTCTTATCATGGGTAAGTCACAGATTAAAAGAAAACAATCCTCACTCTACTCCCAACAAGCAATGTATTAAAGCAATCAGATTTTTTTTTAAAATGTACTGATGGAATTTGTAATTCTGTCAAAGTTATTTATAAAAAGTATTCTAAAATAAAACATGGTAAGCATTCCTAAAAACACATCAGCCAATGTAAAACATTCTAGTTGGTAGTCTCCAGTTTACTTTATGAAGCTAATTTCCACAAAATTCATAAGATGCAGTCAAGCTTCAACACTTCACACAACTAACCTGTTTATAGCGTTATCTGTTTTTCCACCTTTTCTTGTTTTAATCCCATGGTTTACTCCAGCCTTTTCCAACTTATTTCCATCCAGATATTTTAGACTACAAAACCCAGGATGCCTGACCATTCGCCATGCTGACTGGGGCTGCTAGGAGCTGAAGTCTAAACCATCTGGGGGGCACCAGGTTGGAGAAGGTTGGTTTAACTTCTTGCTCATTTCCTATACTTTCTAGTTTGCCTCTTTCTCAACTTTCCCCTTTTGCTTCCATTATCCACTCTGCTTCCTTCTCCTTCCTGCCCACCCGTTTTATCTACACTGCATTATTGCTACTGTTACCTTATTAGGTTGTTTGAGCTATTATATTTTCTGCTTTAAAAACTCTTCATTTTTGCCTGCCACTTCATCTTCTTTGCTTTATTACTCTATTTTCCCTTGGTTAAGTTTGAGTTATTACTTTCATTCATGACTCTGTTCCCTCTCTTGCTGCCCTTTTTCTTTGAAAATCACTGCTTCCTGAAATACCGTTGCAATTGCTTAACAGTTTTAAAATGGATCTCTTCTTTTGTGCTGTTGAGCTCTATATTCTGCGTCGCTCCTCTCCTCTCCTCTCTTGACTTTTAGATTATAAGATTATGTTTTTAAAACTTAATCACTATGCTAGCTACAACTGACATTAGCACCTACTTAAATTCCACTGTGCTAGTGTTTCTAGGACACAACAAATAGTACTAGACAGTGGGTCGTGATTCCCCAGAAAACTCACAGGATTAGTTAACCTATTGCTGTTGATCTACAAGGCCCTTATGCTAGTACAACATCATTTAAGTTAGTCCTCATATCACTTTGAATATTGCCTTTTATAAATATGTAACCTTGCTCTTTCAGTTGCACATTCCTGAAAGACCAACACCAACCTTCCACAGAAAGCTTTAAATTAATTGATACATTTATTTTTGAATAATTCCTATTCTATCCCTTCACTCATGAAATTAGAATTTAGGCATTTGTAAGACAACAAACTTGTATAAAACAGCAATTCCCTTTTACCTGTTTGAGTAACTTTCAGTATTGTGAGCTTTTCTTTTGTTTGCTACCATAGCCATGCCAGCATTTCTTGGTGTACTAGCAGCTGCTACTGCCCGTGATTTCATGATCCCTCTAAAAGATATTAATTCAGTGAATGAATCAGAATTTAAAACAAACATAACCTGAGAACAGAATCCACTCACAGTTCAGAACATGCCACTGAGTCTCCTGAACATAAAGTCATCCATACTGAAAAAGCTACCATGGGGGCTGGGGATTTAGTGGTAGGAGTCTTTGTGTGCCCAGCAGGAGACAGTAGGATGAGGGACGTGTGTGTGAGGGAGACTGTCTTCTTATACTAGAACAGAATAAAACATGCTGAACCTTCTACAAGAAAGTAACTCACCAGCACACTACGGACTGTACTAGGATACTCACTAGTATGGATTGTAACATAGCACCTACTACTGCTAACATGATTATTTTTCCAAGGGAAGATGATGAATAGGCATCACATCTGTGCCTGCTTCATCACTTTGTATTACTGGGAAAAATTAGCTGCTTCTCACTTACTGTTGTTCTTCAAAAATGGTTTGAGCATTGTGGTTTGGTTTTTCAAATCATACATCAAGCAGAAAACTGATGTTGATGAACCTAAAAAGTGGGTGGTTCTCTTCCCAACTTCAGCTGGGAACCAAAGTGTTGAGACAGAGAACTGAGACATGTAGGTGTCAAGTGTAAAAATGTTAAGATACCAGTCTTGAAGCAAGCAGGTTATTTATGTTTTAACACCACACAATCACAAATATTGTCTGCCTTTCCCAACCTGGTGCTCTCTAGATGTATTGCACTACAGCCTCAAGTTACTTGAAGCTAGCTATACTGGGCACTGGATTACATTGTTTCTCCAGGTAAGCAGGTTAGGGGTGGCTGAAATAAAGGTAAAAGAATAGAATGCAACATAATATACCCCTCTGTCACATATCAAATATATAAAATCAGCCATAACATCTAAAATGTCTATGAAAAAAGGAATGTTTGTGCTTGGTGCCAAAAGCCATGTGGGTGACAAACAAGCCTTCTCGGAGATGGCATTTGAGGGTGTGACATTAAATTGGTTTTCAGTGTCTGTTTATACTAGCTGGACCAGGTTTTTTTGTATCAGGCCTCTGGCTGGATGCCTGTATCTTCAAGCTATAAGTAGTATCTTGACTGTTAAGAGAAGCTTTTAAGCTATTCTACTTTGCCTAATATCTAACCAACTTTATTCAAGTGGGAATAATGAATGCCATGTGCTTTTTATTAAGCAGGTACTTCACTTCTCCCTGAGCCATGTTCAAACATGTTCTCTTAGCAACTAAATGGAATTCACTTGGTTCTCATGCACAATCTACAATTTCTCAATTTTAGCACTGGGCTAAAAACAACAGACTGAAAAGAAACCAAATGCATCATTACAAGATGGGGAATACTTGGCTCAGCAATGCAAGTGAGAAGGATGCTGTAGCTCACAAGTTGGAGCTAAGTCTGTGAGGTGGCTGCAAAAAGGGCAAATGCTATTTTAGGCTGCATTAATAGAAGGTTCGTTTCCAAATCAAGTGAAGAACTAGTTCCCCTTTACTCAGCATTGGTGAGGCCTCATCTGGTGTACTGCATCCAGTTCTGAACATTACAGTTTAAGAAAGATGCAGACAAGCTGAAAAAGTTTCAGAAGAGAGCAACAACTATGATACTGGGACTGGAAACAAAGGGCTAAGAGGACAGAATGGAAGAACTGGGCATGCTTAGCCTGAGGGAAGATTTGATAGCACTCTTCAAATACTTGAAAGGTTCTCAGAAAGAGGTGGTCCAGGATCTCTTCTCCTTCATTCTAGAGTGCAGGACACAGAATAACAGGCTCCAGTTACATGAAGCCAGGTTCTGGCTGAATGTCAGGGAGAACTTCTTGACTGTTAGAGCAGTGTGACAATGGAACCAATTAGCTAGGAAGGTTGTGGGCTCTCTCACATTAGAGGGATTCAAGATGCAATGGACAGTCATCTGAGAGAAATGGGGTTGGACCCAATTACTCTCTAGCCCTTTCCAACTCTATTATTCTTTGATTCTATGTAGCACTTCAATTCACACAGGTGGACTCCATTCAACTACTTACACTGATTTCTGGAAGGAGTAGGTTGTACCAATACTTATTTAGGCACATCACAACAAAGGGGGTAAATACTTGTGCAATCAGTAAGTGCAAGTTTGTTCTAGTTTGATTTTAATTTCACATAGCATCAATTGTGTACTTACCCTGTTTGTAGGTTTGTCCTTGGCAAGTTTTTATGAGCTGGAGATGAACTCTGGATTTTGGTTCCCATTGGACCACTTGAAGACAGTATTTTATTTGCAGGTGAACCTTTTAATGTAAACAAATCATAATTCCAACCTCTACAACTGCATAGCCAGGGTCCTATTCATCCTGCTTAAACAAAGGTGAGACACTGGTCCATCTAACTCAGTACTGACTGCACCAGCTAGCAGCAACTCACAAGGGCTTCAGTCAGGTCTTTCTCAGTACCCCCTGGAATTGTCATGGACATCAACACATGCAAATGCACGTGATACAATTTTCAAGTAATGAGTTCCATGCAAAGAGTTCTGTTTGCCTTTTTTCTAACCTGGAATTTTATCGAAATGACTCTGATAGAGAAGTGCCCCCTAAAGCCTACAGAAATGTGTATATGTTAACATGGTATGTTAAGTGTAATATATATACCTTGCTAGCTATTGCAGAATTCCAAGCCTGCTGGATTTTCCAATCCAGTCCACAGAAGTTCTGCATTTCCAATAGGGGATGGGTCAAAGCCTGGAGAAATCTTCCTTGGCAAGATTTCCTGCTGCTATCTCAGGGATAACAACAGGGATTCCCCTGCATGACACTCACTGGAGGAAGGAGAGGCATGAAAGAGAACTGTCAATCTTACATCAAATTTCAGACAGTGATGGGAGATTTTTCCAGGGAGATAAACCTATACCCACTGACATAACCCAGTCCATGGAGAACTGGCAGGGGCTGGGGGATCTGTCCCCTACCAGAAGAAGGTTCTGCACCCCTGTCCTATGGTAATGTTTATTCAGGCATTCCTGCTATTCAGGATCGATAAAATTGTTCAAGAATTACTTGGCTGTGGTAACCGTGATGAGGCTGGCGGCATTCCTCCAGTGGCTACCATCTTCTTTACTGATGGCTGCTTGTACTGAAACAACAAACATGAAAAGCAATAAAAGCAATTAATTATTTATTTATAAGTTTTATATACCACTGTATATGTATTAAGATAATTATTGAATAAATTTCCAATGATTTCCTCTAATCTGATTTCCTGAAATGATAAAGAATGAATAACAATTCTTCTCCTTATGTCATCTATAACAATATCTGACAAACTGGTTCTCCATGTTGCTGATTTTTTTTTTTTTACCCCCTACAGTTTTAATGGACCTTTTCTGTGGAAAGAACAGAAATACATAGCAATTAAAATTAAGTTCCCAGGCTTGCTCTTTTCTCAAATTTCAGGAGGACTGTCCATTTTAAACATATGTTTATATTTAAATAATGTTCACTTGTTTTTTGTAAAATTTCAAAAATGCTGGGTGCGTGCACGTGTACACACAAGTGTCCACATTCTGTGAATCACAGGGACAAGCTACTCTGAATTATGTACTGATAGCTTTTGTAACATGCCAGCAAACCTGTGTTCAGTGTGCTTAACCTTGATGCTTTTCACAAATGACCAGGTGCCTTCAGAAATAAAACCAAAACTATTAATCAGTATTGTCACATGTTTTCATTTGCTTATCTATTTTTTAAAAGTTAAAATAGGTAAATACAAAACTTTCAGTCCTTTACTTTTTCAAGAAAGCTTTTAAAAATCAGTTTGTATAGGCTTAATGGTTATCATAACTGATTATCTACCCCTTCCCTTACTTTGTGAGTTTAGTTGTACTCTTAAGAACTTTGAAGTTTTGTTACTTAACTTCAGGCAAAGTTTTGATATAAAAACCAAAACAACCAACAAAACAATTGTGTACACAATCAGATGGAAGAAAGAAATCAGATGAGTTAGAACAATCAATTTACCTGTGTTCTAGTTGGAAGCTTCCCTTTGACCTCAGCAATCACTTTTCCTTTGTTTGAAATACGTGCTGCCTGTTCTTTACAAAAATTTATATGTCGATCAGCTGCATTTTCATTAAATCTTCTCTGGCAATACGGGCATTGGATGTAATCTACATTCAAGAGCAATGCATGAAACACAAGAAATAATAGTTTTATTTATTAATTTACTCCTTTTCTTGATTGTTACTTTGGTTTTCACTGTAGGGCAGAGTCACACAGGAACTTAACATAAAAACAGCAAGCTATATAAAACACTAGTACTATCAGTTAATAAAGTTGCACCATAATTGAAGTACGCTTTAAAAGTTAGCAGTAAATCAGTATAGTCAATGAAGAAGCAGTAGCACTGAAGGCATTAACATCCAAAAGCCTTTCCAAGAAAATGTTCTCACCATGTACCTAAATGCCAGCAGCAACAGGATCTGGTTAGACATTTTCAAAAAGAGTTGCAAATGAATGTTGTCATTATTGAGAAAAGTAATCGATACCAGCTTAGATAAAGGAATCAGAAGTGATCTAAGCTTATCTGCTGTGGCCAGTGTAGCAAAAGACTTATATGAGGCAAGATATCAGATAATCCAGTTCCAGTCTACTTAGAGTTCTGATTTATGAACCAGCTTAACTTCAACAACATGCTAACCGGCAATGCACAAAGTTTTTAATATTTGAGCAACTAGTTTCCATCAAAATTCAGTTGCCTAATTTATGAACAATTTCAGTTTTCAACCAGTTTTCAAGAGCAGCTCCAAGTACAGTATAACAGATTGTAACAGTGTAGTTGTTATTAGCACACATATAACAGTAGCTAAACCACATTTCCTCTCAGGAGGGCTCACATGGTATGCTGGAAAAATTCAGCCTTCAGATTATCACCTGGGTGTTCAGATTCAATGTTGGCAACTCTGACATTACTCTTTCAATGTCCATGTGTTTGCAAAATAGGTAACTCACTCCTATTTCAACTCTTAGCCATCAACTCTTCCCTTTTGTTTGGAGCAAGTTTAAGCTTCTTTATCATACAGCATGGTCACTGGAACCACCTCTCAAAATACAGCGCTGAAGGAGGGTTAGAATGTAAAAGTTAATGAGTGGGATTAGCCAAGAGGCTGGTGAGAACCAGGCCACCTCTAGTTCAGGAGGCAGCACTGAATGAAAAGAAGGGTAAGAGGGGCAGTGGTATGAGTTCAGTCCTTCATCATCAAGCCAAATAATAAAACCAATTAAATAATATCTGACATTCTCACTGTGAAGACCACAAGCAACACAAACCTTTGAGGGTTGAGCCAGTCTGTTTGTGGGAGAAAAGAGTGGAAGAAGATTCAGTTTGAAATCAAGCCTTAACATGGGCAAGAATTAACAGATGGGAGACCACTACTTGGATAAATGTACCTGAAGGAATGTCTCTTTCCCTATATGCCCTCACACCCCTTAAGATCAGCAGGGGAGGCCTTGCTCCAGGAACCCTCTCTGAAAGAGGTTCGGAGGGTAACTACTCAGAGGAGGACCTTCTCTGTGGTGGTGCCCAGATTATGGAATATGCTCCCCAGAGAGGTCCACCAGGTGCTGACTCTCTATTCTTTCCAGCGCCAGGTAAAGACTTTTTAATTTATCCTTCATTTTAATAAATTAATAATTTTAATAGGAAATTAATACTATTTTATACAGTTACATTTTCTTTCTTCTTTTCCTTCCTTTCTTTTTAATTTTGAAAAGTTATTATTGAATGTTTTAATTGTATTTTATATGATTATTTAACTGTTGTAAGCCTCTGCTCTGCAAAGGACATGATAGAAATGTTTTAGATAGATAGATAGATAGATAGATAGATAGATAGATAGATAGAAGATAGATAGATAGATAGATAGATAGATAGATGCTACTTATTAGCAACTCCATTTTTGCTTATTGTATTGCATAGCCAACCTAGCTCAATAAAGGATGCATTTTAAAAGCCTTTCACTTTGAACTACTAGAAAGAGGACAAGGGAGAAAATGATTGTGACATTACCTATTCTAAACTTTGATTTGGAAAAACATCACTATGAGAAGAAAAAGCAAAATCAAATCTAAGGATGGGTGCACAAATATTATTCAAAATTACCAGAATTCTCCTGCACTTTGTCTTGCATTTGATTCTGGTCATAATCACTGCTCACTCTGTGGAAAAGGGAAACTTGCACAGATTGAGCAGAGATCAAACAAGAGGTCTGCATGGGTTTTCTCCAAATTTTCCAAATCTGTTAATTTGTGCAACTTTTCTCCACAAACTCATATGGGGCTGATTCAGTCTACAGAAAAGCAGGTTGCTTACCTGTAACTGATGTTCTTTGAGTGGCAATCTGTGCAGTCACACATATGGGTACTGCGCCTGCGCAGTGCCTGTGGCCGGAAGATTGCCAGCTAATGGTTTTAGACGGGAAGCTCCGCTCCCCCTCCCCCCCGTGGCCTATAAAGAGCAGAGCGTCCGCCATTTTGTTCAGTCTTTGCAACCAAACATGCGCCACCTTATGGAAAAAAATTTGAAATTCCAAATGGAGGGAAAAAAAGGAGGGTCGGTACCATGGAAAAATGGGAATCGTCAGTACCGAAAGATGTATCCACTCACCGACACCGAGCGGGGCCAGCGGGTGGATTGTGTGACTGCACAGATGGCCACTCGAAGAACATCAGTTACAAGTAAGCAACCTGCTTTTCTTCGTCATGGCCTCTGTGCATCACACATATGGGCAGATTAACAAGCTTACCATAAAGGAGGAGGGAAGGTGTCCTCATTGAAGAACGGAGGAGAGAACAGCTCTGCCGAAGGAGCAATCCCGTCGAGCTCGAACATCAAGACGGCAGTGTCTGGCGAAGGTGCAAGGGTTCACCCAAGTAGTGGCTTGGCAGACATCATCAAGCGAAACTCCGGATGCAAAGGCAGATGAGGTTGCAACGGCTCTAGTAGAATGGCCTTGAGGAACTGAAGGCAGATCGAGCTTAGTTAGTTGATAGCGTAAGACTATAGTATGGACTATCCATTTAGAGAGTCTCTGTGGAGTGACTGGATCGCCCTGATCCCTAGCAGAATACTTAATGAATAGTTTATTGGAACATCGAATAGACTCCATCTGTGATTGGTAGAAGGCTAAGCAACGCCGAGCATCGAGTGAATGCAAAGATCTCTCCAATGGAGTCGACGGTGATGGAAAAAAGGCAGGCAGCACAATGTCTTGTCCCGTATGGAAAGGTGTAGTCACTTTAGGCAGGAAAGACGGGTCGAGGCGTAAAACGACCTTCTCCCTGTGAAAGTTCAAATAAGGAGGGTCTATGCAGAGAGCGCAAAGCTCACTGGCCCTTCGGGCTGAAGTGACAGCCACAAGAAATGCCATTTTCCAAGAGACTAAGCACAGATCCACTGTCGCCAATGGTTCAAAGGGGGCCTTCGTAAGGGCTTGTAGAACGACAGAAAGGCTCCAGGTGGGCATCACCGGTCTAATTGATGGGTTAAGATTATATAGCCCCTTCAAAAATCTTTTGACGATAGGTTGAGAAAAAAGAGGTGATCCGTCGACTAAGCCACAGTAGTAGGCTATTGCGGCCGTATATACTTTAATGGACAGCGCTTTCAGTCCGGAATGGTGCAGTTCCAATAGGAACTGAAGAATCTGATGTATAGATGACAAGAATGGAGAGAACGAATGAGACTCGGCAAAGGTGGAAAAACGTTTCCATTTAGCCGCATATGACTTCCTTGTGGATGACTTTAAGGCAGAATCGATGATATGCTGAATATCAGGGGGCAAAGGTGTTGGATTCGACGGGTCTTGTCTTGAACACAATGGTACAGAGAGACTAGAGAAAGGGGAAGCGCCCGGGTGATTGGATTCGACGACTGGATTAGAGTCGGTCGAAGTCGTTGCCGGCATCGATGGAATAATGGCAGTCATCAGATTCGCCACGCTGTTAGATTCAATGAGAGTAAGTCTGGGTGGCGAAGTGTACCGTCCTTTTGTGTTATAAGAGATGGAAGCGATGGTAGATGAAGAAATTCCCCGTGAGAGATGTTGAGTAGTGTCACAAACCACGCTTGACGTGGCCACCAAGGGGCAACTAGTATCCCCGATGCCTGGTCGTGCACTATATTCGCTATGACCCGCATCAGAAGAGGGATCGGAGGGAAGGCATAGAAGATCATGTTGTTCCAAGGGATCATGAATGCGTCCCCTAGGGATGCGTGTCCGATTCCCGCTCTCGAGCAGTAAGCATTGCACACCTTGTTCTGTTGGGTGGCGAATAAGTCCATGCCGGGAAACCCCCAGCGCTGGAAAAGGTGGTCGCGCGTGCGAGGATCTAGCTCCCATTCGTGAGAGGTGAACATGTGCCTGCTGAGAAGATCTGCCTGCACATTGTCCACACCAGCGAGATGAACAGCCATCAACGTGATGTCTCTCAGGATGCACCAGTCCCAAATTTTCATAGAAAGTCTGGCCAGAGTCGGTGACTTTGTTCCCCCCGCTTGTTCAGATAAAAGACGGTAGCTATATTGTCCGAAGTTATCTGAATGACCTGATGGTGAAGAATGTCCTCGAAAGAGCACAGGGCCTTGGATACTGCCAGCAGTTCTAGGAAGTTGATATGATTCGTGGATTCTCAACGATTCCACGTACCCTGGGTAGATAGCAGGAGCATATTGCTCCCTATCCCAGAAGAGACGCGTTGGTAGCGAGGGTTATCGTAGGAGGCTGAGCCCTGAAGGGGACTCCTACCACCAGATTGGTTGGTACCAACCACCAAAGTAGAGAGTGAAGCATGGAAGATGGGATTCGAATCAACCTCGACGGTGGATCTCTCTGAGGATGGTACACCTTGTTGAAAAAAAGTTGTAGCGGACGGAGCCGAAGCCTGGCATGCGGAACTACGGCAACTGAGGAAGCCATATGCCCCAGGGTCCTCTGAACAGACTTCGTCGGGACCGTTCCATCTCGTCGCATTCGATGGATGCGGCGAGCAAGAGTCTGTTGTCTGTCCTGAGGGAGGAAGGCTTTTTCCAACGTCAAATCCAAGCAGGTTCCAATGAAGGTGAGCCTTTGTGTCAGAAGAAGAGAAGATTTCTCAGTATTAATACGTAGGCCTAGGTTATTCAATAAGGCACAAGTTGTATGGATGGCTGCGAGGAGTCCTTCCCTGGACTGCAATACTAACAGCCAGTCGTTGAGGTACGGGTAAATCTGTATGCCTTGGAGGCGTAGAAAAGCACAGACAGGAGCCATGCACTTGGTAAATACCCTCGGAGCCATAGCCAATCCAAAGGGCAAAACTGTAAACTCATAAAGATGGGGTGCAACAGCAAAATGAAGGAAACGCCTGTAACTTGGGTGAATAGAAATATGGAAGTAGGCATCCTTCGAGTCCAATGAAGCGAACCAATCCTCTCTCCTTAGCAATGGCAAGATGTTTTGAAGGGTGGTCATGCGAAACTTTTTCGGTACAATAAACTTATTCAAGTCACGTAAGTCCAAAATCAGATGTAGACCACCATCCCGCTTCGGGACCGTGAAGTATCTGGAATAGAATCCGTGGAGTCTGTCAGATGGGAATACTTGACGAATCGCTCCTTTACGAAGAAGTTGATGTATTTCGTCGAGCAGTACCGGTGAACATGATGTAAACTGGATTGGACTCGATGGAGGAACTATGTCAAATTCTATTCGATAGCCATGCTGAACGATGGACAATACCCACCGATTGGATGTGATGGACTCCCAAATGGGGAGTCGGCTTCGGAGCCGATCCCCAGATGAGAGGGGGGTGGGTATTGGTGGAGTGTGAGGAATGGTTCGCCAGTCCTGTCAACGTTACCTCCGATCGTCGAAACAGCGGCGGCCTTGTTGGAAACATTGCTGGGTCTGCGGACGGCGGCGCTGCTGTTGCTGCTGCTGACGGTGCTGGGGCTGTTGTCTCGGTTGATACGACTGCCTGTAGGATGGGCGATTCCAGGACCACTTACGTCTAGCCTGGGTCTGTATCTCCATCCTGCATGCCGTCATCCGTGATTCATGCAGCTTCTTAAGCTTGTGGTCGGTGCATGAGTGGAAAAGCCCGGACCCATCAAAAGGCATTTCCTCTATCCGGCGTTTGGTTTCTTCCGGAAAGTTGCAGTTCCTAAGCCATGCATGCCTCCCGAGAGAAACGGCACCGACCAAGGCCTGTGAGTCAGTATCCACGTCGTGCCTTGCCGTGGATAACTGCTGCACCGCGACCTGCATAGCCTCCTTAATCAGGACCTTAGCGAGGTCACCCTGGTGGTTTGGGAGGGTCGAGGCGACGTTGTGGAGGCGCTGCATGATGAAGTACTGGTACCTTGCCAACGTTGCCTCGTAATTCGATATGTGCAGGCCCAGGCCTGAAGCAGCGTAGGCTCGCCTAGCCAGGGAGTCGATTTTTTGGCCCTCCTTGTCCCTCGGTGCCGTGTGCCCTCTCACCTCTCTGCCCTGTTAGGATTCGATGACCACGGAGTTCGGTTTGGGATGGCAGAGGAGGAAGGCAATGTCCTCCTCCCGAACCCTGTACATTGACTCGTACCTCCTGGACGTTGGTTGAGGGTGTGAGGGCAGATCCCAGGGCTGCGTCATCGCCTGCCGCAAGGTGGTTATGAGAGGCAGGACAATAGATGTCGATTGCTCCCCATGGACGACATCATAGAACTTGTCCGTTGTCGGTCCCGGATGCTGGACGGCGTCGATGTCGAGGGACTGGACAAGTCTAGATATCAGCTCCGCGAAGGAGAGGTGGGATTCGTCCGGTGACCCTGGGATGTAACGGCGACGTCTGGGGAGGTTGAGTCGACCTCCGAGTAGGCCAAATCAGCACTGTAGTAGGGTGGAGCCAATGACAACGACTCCGCTGGGGAGAAGGAGCAGCTGCTTCCATCCTGAGTGGATCGAGGTGACGCCCGTCTCCGAGCGTGGCCAATCACGGGATGGTGGAGAGGATCGTCCCCTGGGAGCAGGGTAGTAACCTACGGAGAGCAGATCACCCCAAGTATGATAGTAGGGGCGATGCCAGCCCTCCGAACGTTGCTCCACGGAGCGGCTCCTCCAGCTCCCCGGTGGGGACAGTCCAACGTCTGCCTCCATGGTGGCCGCGGGCATGGGTGCTGGTGACCGCGCCCTAGGGGGGGAGTCTTGGATTTCCCTGTCAGATATCGAGCCCCTTAGAGTTGGAAGGGGTGCAGGCAGGAGGTCAACCACGCAGCGATGGGATCCTTGAGGGGTAACCCGCATAGCCTCCTGAAGGACCGGTTCGGGCGGAGTCGGTACCGTAAGCACCGCCGGTACCGAGGGGGCCGTCGGTTCCAAGTCCCGATGTCGGGGATGGTCCGGGCAGTCCGGATTCCTGGGCTTCTTAGGAGGCTTGGAGACTTTCTCCTTCCTGGCCCTCTTATGGCCTGCCGACTTCTCAGATTTGGCATGCTTCCGCTTCTCATGCTTCTTTTTGGGTGAAGCAGAGGGAGCAACTGAAGCAGATGCACCTTTGTCCAAAGGCCATGAGGGTGGGGCCACAGAAGCAGAGCCAGGTTTTGGGACGGAAAGAAGCGGGTCCGATTACATAAGGGCCTGATCCCAAAGGAGTCTCCAGAGGCGATTTTCGCAATTCTTCCTGGCCTGCTTGGAGAAGGCCAGGCAATGAGCGCATTTATCTGTCCTATGCCCCTCGCCCAGGCAGAGGAGGCATAGGTCATGCGGGTCAGTTGGTGCCATTTTTGACCCACACTCTGCGCATTTGCGGAAGGCCGCTCGCCGCACCATCGCAGAAAAAGAAGAAGAGAGAGACAGTGCAGAGGGTAAGTATATATTTTTGTTTTTTTTTTATGGACAGATAGATTGAAAAAGAAGGAAGAATACGAGAAAACTACTAGAACTACGCAGAGCAGGACAATGAACTGGGAGCAAGGAGAAAAACTGGGAAATAGAAATGGAACGATTGAGAACAAAGGCAACGGTCAAAGCGAAAGTCAAAAGCGGCACAAGGCACAGTGAATGGCAGTCGCAAATACTGAACAAAATGGCGGACGCTCCGCTCTTTATAGGCCACGGGGGGGAGGGGGAGCGGAGCTTCCCACCAAAAACCGTTAGCTGGCAATCTTCCGGCCACAGGCACTGTGCAGGCGCAGTACCCATATGTGTGATGCATAGAGGCCATGATGAAGAACCAATGTTCATAAAGTTGTGCAAACTGAACTGGGAATTGGAAATGGAATAAATATGAGTGCATGTTAGAAAATGTATGACTATGAAGTTTGGCCCACAAAGTTACCATGGCGTTATCATCCAGGAGCACCTGCAGCCTGCTCAACCATTTCATGCAAGAGTGGCAAATTAAAAATTGGTCTTGTCCATAACTTCCAAGATCTAAGGAACCTCAGAGGCTTACAAAGTCTGACAAACTGCTGGCATTATTTATGAAGTCACTATCCTCTTTTTGAAGGAAGAAAATCACCTCCTTAACAGTCTCCTAATCTGGATTTAATGAACCAAATTGGGCATGGGCTTAGGTAAGAAGGTTAGTAGACCGGGCCTTTGCAAAAACCGTGCCCACATCTTCCATGGAAAAATGGAAATTCATCCAACCCGATGCAAATGTTGCATTCAGCGGATGCTACCAATACAGGTCTCAATATCCAAGTCTGCCAGAGGGGCTCATGGCTAGTGCAACAGGTGGCTAGAGGTTCTAAAAACAATATAAGAATTTAAGAAAAGCTATGATGGATCAGACCAACGATCCATCTAGTCCAGCACTTCATACACATGGTGGCAAACCAGCTGCCCACAGGTCCCACAAGTACGATGAGTGCAAGACCTCTTCCTGTCCAAGCTCTTCAGCAACTGGTGTGTGCAGGTATGCCACCTCTGGTAAAGAAGGTAACACATAGCCAATAAGGTTAGTAGTCACTGATATTCTCATCCCTCATGAATCAGTCCAATCCCTTTTTAAAGCCATAAGGATTGGCAGCCATCAAACACTTCCCATGGCAACAAATTCCATAGTTGAAATGTACGTGGTATGAAGAAGTACTTCCTTTTATCTGTCCTAAACTTCCCACCAATCAGCTTCATAGGGTGACACCAAGTTCAAGTGTTATGGGAGAGGGAGAAAATTGTCTTCCCTCCTGCTTTCATGCATTATTTTAAACACCACTATCATGTTTAAATTTTTTTTTCTAAGTCAAAGAGCCTAGTTGTTGTAGCCACTCCTCATAGGGTAGCTGTTTCAGCCCCCTGATAGTGTTTATTGCCCTTCTCTGCAGTTTGTCCAACTCAACAATGTCTTTTTTCAGGTAAGTTGTCCAGAACTGAATGCTATATTCCAAGTCTGGTAGCATGAATTATTTGTATAAGGGAAGTAAGATTTTAGCTGTTTAGTGTCATCAGCAACTTTGGCCACTTCACCCTGAACTCCTGCTTCCATATCTTTTATGAATAGGTTGAAAAGCACTGATCCTATTAGTGAATGCAGTGGGACTCCATTGGTGACCTTTCTCTACTGGAAGAAATTGCCATTTATTCCTACCCTCTGTCTTCTGTCCTTTAACGAATTAGTGAACCATAAAAGGACTCTTCCCCTTTAATTCCATGACTGCTTAGTTTGCTTAGGAGGCTTTGGTGCGGCACTTTATAAAAATAACATTTGGGAAGTCCAAGAAAACACTATCTACTGGATTGACCCTGTAACGAGTGGAAATACTTGCCCCTGGAATGAGGCAGGTCAGCAGAGCTCTCAGTAGGAAGTTCTGCTAACTTGTACCAATTCAGAAACAAGGGTTTGTCGAAACCACTAGCTTTCTGTTGTGTGTATTGTGAGTTTGTTTCCATAAGCAAATAAGTAGGTGCCCAGTGGCAGGGTTGGTCAGTGTCCGGGATCTGAAAGTCAATGCAAAATTAAATGGAACAGAACTAAGTTACTTTATTAGCAAAGTAAGAAGCACATAAGTTACCAGGGAACTATCAAAAATTCCTCCTATTCACACTTAGGGCCCAACTGTAAGAGACCTGTAACCACTCCACAGATAATAGGTAAAAACATGTTTTTTTGCCATCATTGGCAAGGACTATTCCTTCAACTGAGTTCAAGCCTATGTTTTTTCACACTTGTCAGTTTGCTTGCTTCCAATATTCCTGCTATTATACCTAACGCTTCATCACCCACCACTTGAAGCTCTAACAAAGCCATGGCTGAACCCAAGCATACCAAGATAGTCTAACCTCCGACTTCTTTCTACTTCCATTTCTGTGTCATGCAAATCTTGTGAACAGAAAATATAGTGGGAATCCTAGACAATCTTTGTATGACAAGGATTGGGGGAGAGGGATGGCTTTAAATATTGATGTTTTTCCTCAGGAGAGGGCATACATAACTTCAGCAATGCAATTTTAGACACAGCAATTCAGTTATAGAATTCAGGGAGAGGAAAAGACAAAATAGAACAATGGGATACTATACAAGCTTATGTGAGGACCACGGCAAAAAAACATCAGAATTCTGCATGTAAGCAAGAGAGCCACAGGAGCAGAAGGCAGAGATTCCCTAGTACACAGTCTAAATTCCTCTAGTCATCTTTGTTCCTGTGGAGTTTATTCTCTGCTGTGGAAATCAGTTTCAAATGCACAGAAACATAGATCCCAAACAAGCATCGTAAGAAATACTACTGCTATCTTTCAAACTGCAGGCTGTTTATAACCAGACCAAACAGATAAGATTGGAGGAACCATGCTGAATGGGAATGATGGGAGCTGTAGTTCAACTCATCAGGAGGGCATTGAGTTGGAGAAGGCTCATCTAGCCACCTAGAAGTAATACTGTGCAAACAAATACTGCAATTCAGGCCCTCATATTCTCACATTACTTACCAGGATCGTAAGTAGGTGGGGGTGGTGGAGGAAGCTTTCCCCCTTCCTTAAGAACCTGATCAACTCCTTTGGCAGCACGTATAGCTGCTATCAGTTCCTCATGTTTCCTTCTCCAGTTTGATGGTTTTTTGGGGGGTTCTGGCTAAGATGACAATAGGAACAGAAGAAATGTATTTGCTATTTGATAGAATTATTTTTTTCAGTTTTGCATGCAATATTACATATCCCATGATTAAGCATAAATCCTGTCTATAGTTAGGTATGTACAAGGAATCACCTCGGAAGGTCAACATTTTGCAGATTGGTCTAGCTCTGCCACCTGAATTCCAGACTGTTTACCCAGCACTGATGCTAACAGTGAGTAAAGTCAGTACATGATGTGTGAAATACAGTGCAATTTTCTCCATTTCCCTAAAACCTGATCAAACTTTGCACAATTTATGAGATATGGACACAATTTAAATTGCCTTTAAATAAAAATATGTAAATTATACCCCCAACTTGGGCTACTTTCAGCTCTTGATTCAGCAAGGTGTGCCAAAGTCTGCTGAGTGCAAGTGGGCAGAGTTCAACAGTGTCCAGTATCTCTAGCTTGTTTCATGAAGTCATGTTGTATCTAATGAAAGCAAGATACCTACAAAAAAGTCAGGTTGCTTACATGTAACTGTTGTTCTTTGAATGCTCATCTGTGTATTCACACATATGGGCTCTGCACCTGCAAGAAGCCTGTTACTGGGAAGATTTGGTAGCTAAGAACATTTTGGCAGGAACCCCTCCCCCCACCCCAGCATCAGTGGGGGAATAGTTCCTACCCTTCCAAACAAGACCACTGAGGTGGCCTCAGCACTGAGAAGGTCTGTCATAACTGACCTTGACCTTGTCAAAGTAGTAGTACAGCTTTATAAACAAAACATTTTTATGACACCAAGCAAGACTGGTGGGTTGTCTGAATGCACAGCTGAACCCTGGAGGAATGACAGTTACAAGTAAGCACCCTTGTACCGACTCTACAACTTCTTCCTATTACAGATGCCAGGATGAGGGGAGTGGTCCCCACCCATATGCTCTTAGCAACTAAATGTTCCCCGTAACAGGTTCCACACAGGCACTAAGTTCCCATGTGTGATGTACAGAGAACACAGAGAACTCTATTTCCCTCCTTGATAGGAATGTTGTGAGGGCAATTATGAAACAAATATAGAAAAAATACAGTGAGACATGACTGGTTTGTGGCGGTTAGAGTGGTTTTGGGTCAGACTCTCAGCCCAACCTAACTCACAGGATGGTTGCTGTGAGGATAAAATGCAATGAAAGAAGACTATTTAAGCTGTCTTAGGTGGTTCACAAGAGAAAAAAAAGGCGAGATACAAATGCAATGCAGATTATGATGATACTAATGATGATATCATTTCTCAGTAATAATGAGAAACACTTAGGAAAGTTCACCTTTTCCCTAGTTGTATATGGCAGATTAATTACTGCACTCTCTTTAGCCTGCCTATTTTATTATTCTGTTTTCATTAGAAACATAACATAGAAACAGAGCGAGTCAGAAGGGGCCTCCCGGGCCATCTAGTCTGACCTCCGGCACCAGGTGGCTCTGCTCACGACATGCCCACCATGTGGACGTCCAGCCTATCCTGGAACACCCGCAGTGATGGGGCCTCAACGACCTCTCGTGGAAGCCCATTCCACACCCTCGGGGTCCTGACTGTCAGGAAGTGCTTCCTGGCATCCAAATGGAACCTTGGCTCCCTGAGCTTTGCTCCATTGGAGCGTGTCCTGCCTTCCTCTGCAGGGGAGAACAGGTCTCTACCCATCTCCATGTGACATCCCCTCACATACCTGTATGTTGCCAACATATCCCCTCTGAGTCTCCTCTTCTCCAGGCTGAAGAGACCCAGTTCCCTCAGTCTTGCCTCATACCCCATCCCCTGCAAACCTGCCACCAACCTTGTGGCCCTATGCTGCACTGACTCCAACCTGGCTATATCCTTTCTGTAATGAGGGGCCCAAAACTGAAAACAGTACTCCAGCTGCGGGTGCACTAGAGTCATATAGAGTGGTAGTAATACCTCTCTTGATCTAGAAGCCACACTTCTGGCTATGCAACCAAGGGTGGCGTTCGCTCTCTTAACCACCGCATCACACTGCTGACTCATGTTTAGCCTGCAGTCAACCAGTACCCTGAGGTCCCTTTCACAAGTGCTGCTCTCCAGCCACTTGTCACCTAACCTGTACTTATGACAGCTATTCCTATGCCCCAAGTGCATGACCTTGCACTTATCCACATTGAACGCCATCCTGTTGTCTCCCGCCCACTTCCATAGTCTGTCCAGATCCTTTTGGATCTGGAGTACCTGCTTCTCAGTTGTGGCCACTGCTCCAGTTTTAGTGTCGTCTGCGAATTTGATCAGCAGACTGTTCACCCCTTCTTCCATGTCGTTAATGAAAAGATTAAACAGGATTGGCCCCAGGACAGAGCCCTGGGGGACCCCGCTTGTCACTGGCCACCATTCCGATGATTCCCCGCTAATGGTTATCTTCTGCTTTCAGTCAGTCAACCATGCCCTAATCCATCAGAAAGTGCTTTGGTGTATCCCAAAACTCCTCAGTTTCTCCACCAGGATATCATGGGGCACTTTGTCAAAGGCCTTGCTGAAATCCAGGTATACCACATCCACTGCATCCCCTCCATCTAGCCATCTTGAAACCTTGTCATAGAATTCCACAAGGTTTGTCTGGCAGGACCTGTTTTTGCAGAAGCCGTGTTGTGCGGCTGTCAGCCTCCCTTCCCTGTCTAGCATCACTAGATCTCTCTCTATTATGAGCCTTTCCATTGCTTTTCCTACAATGGACGTAAGGCTAACCAGTCTATAATTCCCCATGTCCTTTCTACTACCCTTTTTGAAAATTGGGACCACTGATGCCACCCTCCAGTCCTCTGGAACTTCACCCGTTCTCCACGAGGTCTCAAAAATGGAGGCCAGCGGGCGTGAGAGAACCCCTGCCAACTCTCTAAGTACTCTCGGGTGTAACCCGTCAGGGCCTGGCACCTTTGTAATGTCCAATGCCCTGAGGAGCCCCTCGACTTCAAGGGCGGGGTTACTCTAATCTGTGCCCCTAAGTCCCCAGCCTCATCTAATCTCCTATGTGGATATCCCCCGTCCTGCTTTGGGGAGAACAGAGAGGCAAAATAGTCATTTAGCATCTGTGCCTGTTCCCTCATATCAGTCACTGGATCTCCTTCCTCCTTATTTAGTGGTCCCACCACTTGTCTCCCCTTCCTCTTCCTATTTACATGCTGAAAGAAGCCCTTTTTGTTGCTCTTGATATTCTTGGCAAGTCTCAGCTCATAATCAGCCTTAGCCTTGCGAAGAATCCTTCTGCAATGGGCCTTCTCCTCCCAGTATACCCTTCTGTTTATTTCCCCTAGTACACCTTTCCTACAGATGTTCCTCTTTCGTCTAATCCCTCTAACCACCTCCTTTCACCTCCATGGCGGCACTCTCCTCAGCCTCCCCACCTTACTGACTAGAGGTATCGTCAAGGCTTGTGCCTCCAAAACCTCCCTTTTGAGTGCTATCCACCCCTCCTCAACTTGCTTACCTTCCAGTAACCTATCCCAGAAGACTTTCCCCAGTCTGGCCTTCAGTTGGCCAAAGTTGGCCCTCTTGAAGTCCCAGCTTCTAGTGCTCGACCTGCTGCATGACCTGATCCCCAGTCCCGATCTCAAAGCAAAGGATGCAGTGATCACTCACATCCAGAGCTCCCCTAATCTGTACTTCATCTATCAGCTCCTCCCTATTGGTCAAGACCAAGTCAAGGATGTTTCCCCCCCCATCGCCTCTTGGACCCTCTGTGTGAAGAACCCTCCCTCTATAGCTTCTAGGAAGCAACGTGACCTGGCTGTCACCGACACGTGAGTCTCCCAAGTAATATCCAGGAGATTGAAATCTCCCATAATTACTGCGTCTCTCCCCTGAGATATCCTTAGAATCTGGTCTGTCAGGACATCATCCAGGGTCTCAAAGTTGACCTGGAGGGCGATAACATACCCCCACTGTCAGGTCTCTTTCCCTGTCAAAACTCCTAAGTTTCACCCAGACTGCCTCTACCAAATCCCCATCTGTGCTGCATTCTATCTCACTGCATCCTATCCCTTCCCTGACGTATAAAGCCACGCCCCCACCTCTCTTCCCTTCCTGTCCTTTTTAAAAAGGACCCTTCTATGTTCACATTCCAGACTTGCCTTTCATCCCACCAAGTTTCTGTGATTTCCACCATATCATACCCACCTATTCCCAGGACAGCTTCAAGCTCTTTCTGCTTATTACCCATGCTCCTAGCATTGGTGTACATGCACCTCAACTCCTTCCCACCACTTCCTTTCCTTGGAGTACCCAGCCTCCTCGTTCCCCCCATCCTCCCTGGTACCTGGCCCCTCTCTGTAGGAGTCCTGTCAGTCCCTGCAATACCTCTAAAACCCTGCTCCCAGAGCCTTGATCCTCCCCCCACACTTGTCCAGTGCAGACACATTACTGGGGGGCCTGAACTCCCCCCCCCCCCCGGCTCAGTTTAAAGTCTTCCGGACGAAGCTCGCTAGAGCATCTCCAAAGGACCTTTTCCCCATCCTCGTGAGGTGTAACCCGTCCCTTGCCAAAAGTCCATTGGCAAGAAAATGAGTGCCGCGGTCGAGGAACCTGAAGCGTTCCTTCTGGCACCACACCCTAAGCCAGTCGTTCACCTCGGAGGCCCTCCTGTCCCTTCCTGGCCCAAATCCCCGGACAGGTAAGATTGACAAGAAGGCCACTTGGGCCTTCAGCTTCCTGAGTTTCTTCCCCAAGGCCTCAAAGTCCCTGGTGGTCCCAACCACACCCTGCCTGGCCACATCGTTTGTGCCCACATGGATCACCAGGAGCAACTGGTGACCCCCGGAGCGAACAAGACGCTCCACTCTGTCCTTCACATGCCAGATGCGTGCGCCCGGCAGGCAGCAAACCTCCCTTGTCTCCAGGTTGGGGTGGCACACTGCCGCCTCAGTGCCCCTCAGCAGGGAGTCCCCAACAACAATCACCTGCCGCCGTACCTTCCCGGTCTGGTGGGCGGCCGCGCCCTGGCCCTCGCCTCTCCAGCAGCAGCCCCCTTGCCGCCTGACGTCCCAGGCTGGGTGTCCTGCTGGTCCCCTGAGGCCTCATCAGCCCCAGCCTCCCCAAGTGGAGAGAACCTGTTTCCCAGCTCCAGATTGGTGCCAGGAGAAGGAGGAGGCCGTGCTGGCCTCCTCCTCCTGTGGGTGACATACCTCCATGTCTCTGCAGCTGCTCCTCCCGTGGTATCTCCCTCAACCCTCTCTCCAGAGGGGGGATGCTCCGGGGGGGCCTGGAGAGCTCTCTCGGCCCTCAGGCACCTCACCTCCTCTTCTAGCAGGGTCACCTTCTTGCACCAAGGGCAAGTGTATCCCTGCCTCTCCTGGGGGAGAAGGGCGAACATGTCGCAGCTATTGCAGCGGACAGCAACACCTGTGACTTTTGCCAAGGCCATCTCCTGGTCTGCCATCATTATCCCTTCTGAGACCTTACCTGGTCCCCTGCCTTGTTTGTCCTACAGTTCCTCTCACTCGCCCAGTTCTCCCAGACAAAAACCCACTCGCACACACATACAAGGATAAAATAAACTTAAATTTAAATTGGAAGAAAAGCAAAGCAAAGCAAAGCACAGCACAGCACAGCACAGCACAGCACAAACAAAACAAACAAAACAAACAAACAAACCTCTGTGTCCCAGGGAAGGGAGTCTCCGGACAGCCTGGGTCGCAGCTAAGGGACGCAGACAAGGGACGCCGCCGTATCAGTCCCTCCAGCCGGTGGCCCCGCCTTTCCGCTTCCTCCTGGCCCCTCTAGCCTCTCTGGCCCCGCCCCCCTTCCTCTCCACTGCTCCTGGCCCTCTGCTCTGCTGCCCAGCTCCTACCTTGCCTTCGCCAGTCCCCTGGCCACCCAGCCCTCTCTCCCAGCCTGTGCCTCTGCTGCTCTGCTGCTCTGCCAAGAGGCCAGAGCCAAAAGGGCCAGAGCCATTAGGGTTAGAGAGAGCATTAATGGGGAACTACTAATATCTCATGCTTTGATTTCTCATTTGACAGAAACAGTGCTTTGCCCTTTTTGACCTTTTCACATTTTGTTGTGTTACGAGCTGGAATTGAAATGGATTTAATTCACATTGTTACCACTTCCTCTACAAGAGATACTCAATACTGTTAAGGTACAACATATTTTTAATGTGGCACAAAAGTTAAGTAAATAACATATTGGCGCTTGTATATGTATTCCCCTGCTTTGTTGTGACATGCCAAGAAACGCTCTGGTGTAACGTACTACCTCCAAAAGTCAGTGTAAGTAGCTGAATAGAGTCTACCTGCATGCAATTCAATTTACACACGATCTCAGGTTAAATACTCTTGTTTCTAGAAGACCCCACAGTTTGTGGGAGAGTACATCTAAACAAGCATCATGAAAACCATGCATCATTAAAACCAAGGAGTTATGTATGAAAACAATGATGGGATAAAGTTATGCAAAATCCAATGAAGGCTGGATTATAAAAATATTTCAAATAACTGTTAGAACATCCCCAAAACACTGTTAAATCAATTATTTCAAAATGGAAAGAATGTGGCTCAATTGTGACTTATCTCTAGAAAAGGCGATCCACTAAAACTCAGCGACCAGATAAGAACATTAGTCAGAAAAGAAACCAAGAACTATGAAGGAACTGGAAATTCACAGCTGATATCGAAAACAAAACAAAAAGCATCCCTAAGAAACTGTCATCAGACTATCACTATAATTACTGAAAAAGCCATTACTGAAGAAATGCATACCAAAGCCATTTGGAGCTTGCAAAAAGGTACATAGAAACAAGGAAACCTGTAGGAAAAGGCAACTGCTGCAAAATCCTATGTTTGGGGCAAACCAACACACTCATTGACAGGAGAACACATCACCATGATGAAGCATGTTGTTGGCAGTACCATGAGATACAAATGATTTTCTCCTCACAGAGACTGGGAACCTGGTCAGAATTGAGTCAAAGATGGATGTAGTCAAATACAGGGCACTTCTAGAGGAAAACCTGTTTCAGTTTGCAAGACACTTGGGACTTAGGTAGAGGTTTTAAACCTAAACACACTGCCAAAATGACACTGGAGTGGTTTCAAAACAAGAACCCGAGTGTCTCAGAATGGCCCAGTCAAAGCCTGAACCTTAATTCAATTGCAAATCTGTGGCAAGATTTGAACAATACCCACAATACCCACCCAAAGAGACAGAGCTGCAGTAGTTTTGTCAGGAGGAATGGGCAAACACTGCATGAACTGGATGGATGTACAAAGCTGATAGACTTTTCCTAATTAGACTCACAGCTGTAAGATACCTCTATCAAGTACTGACTTGGGGGGCTGAATACTTATGCCATCTCACAAGTGCCAAGTTGGTTTTTTTCACTTAACTTCTGTGCCACAATAAAAATATTTTGCACCTTCACTATGTAATTTTTTACATCAAGTGCTATTAATGCTGGAGAGCTAATAAGGTGTAGCAGTTATGAATGTGGATCTGGCACTCTGGAGATCTGGATTCTAGTCCCCACTCAGCCATAGAACTAATTGGATGGTTTTGGGTCAGTCACAGACTCTCAACCCAATCTCACAGGGCTGTTGCTGTGAGGATAAGACTGAGAGGTGGAGGAGAATTTTGTAAGCTGCCTTGAGTTCCTTGAAAGGGAAAAAGGCAGTTAACAAATATAATAAATAAATAAGCAAACAATGTTAATTATATACATTTCAATTTCAGGCTGTTAACACAACAGATGTTATACTCTTTCCAGCACCAGGTAAAGATCTTTTTATTCAACCATCCCATAGAGAAGCAACTGCCTAAAATGCTATTAACTAACATCCATGTACCTACCCTTGGCTTCAAAGGTTTTACTGTGGAAATATCAGTGCCTTCAGCTCTCTGTCTGCTGGAGTCAAATGTTTTTCTTTTTCTAGCAGCAGATTTTTGACAAATGGGAACATGTTTTCTCTATGAAAGAGCAGGAAAAAAAGGTAATATTTAGATTTGGGAAGAGGTACTCCCAATCACAACCTCAGGTTTTTAGCTCTCCTGGTCATGAAACAAGGACTGGAGGACATAGGAGGATAAAGTTTATATTTATATGGCAAACCATCCCAAGTGTTAACAGCAATAAAACCAACAGATTAATAATCAACAATAATGCTCTATAATAGATTTATGAAATGCCCAATATGTATGAAAAAAGATTAAAGTCTCAAAGTAGGCTCATCCCATAAAATTCCTAACACTGTAAAAGCTTTTAAAATTATATGCATTTTAAAAACCACTTGAGAAAAATATGCTTGTCAGAAAACAAAAGCAAGATTTCCTGTTATATGCACATAATAACCCCATTTTCACATAATACTGATTCATGCTAATCTATGGTTTGTTGCCCTAGCCAGGATAGTTTGGTAGATGATCAAACAAACCATAGGTTATTTACTCAATCTTTTTGTTGTTTCCTTCCATCATCCATCCCTTCCCTTTAACCCAAATGCCTTTGTGGTATTGTACTGGCACAGAGCAGCTGGTTTTTTTTATTTTTATTTAAAGTTTTTATAAACTGTTCACTGTACATCTATTCTTGTGTGTTTGGGGTTTTTATTTTTCTTGTGAAAAACATGTGTTTACTTGTAAAAAGATTAGTTTAAGGAAAACAGGGTTCGTAGCACAAACCATACATTATCTTTCTGAGCAGTTTATGGCTTTATTAATAAATCGTGGTTTGTAAGCTATAAACTACTCAGTCATAAACATGTCAACTATGAAGTCCATATCCTGTGAGTTAAATAAAAATCAGTTGGCATTATGTGCAAGTCAGGTAACTCCCTTGCATATGAATAAAGAGGTATTGCCAGTTGCTTTTATGGACAGAGTCATTAAGACAGACTGAGATAAACAATTCATACAAAATTCTGCATAACTTTATCTATGTTTGTGGTGATGGCACTGGACGGTAAGAAAAAATAACCGCAGCAATGTATAACAGCTTCATTTTTTAAAAAATGTGTTCACTTGTCATCCTCAATTTAAGTCACCTGATTCTGTACTCACTAATGTATTTGGGATAAAAGTCCTTCCACAAATCTTGCATGGTAACAAATCTTCAGCTTCTCCTGTACTTCCATTATCTTAAAAGAAACAGACATAAGATTATGGCAATATAGTTTTCATTTATAATCTCATAGTCAGTGGCAAGTAATTTTTCTCACTTTTGTTATTTTCAGTGGACTTAAAAATGCAGGAATAAATTCCACCCTTAATAATAAATATTTGCAATCTCATGTCTTCCATTCATAAAATTACCTACAAAAATGGAAATATTCTGCTTAAAATGCAGAGTATAAACATTTCTTATTCCCTAGGCAGAAACAGTAAATCTGTGAACCTTGAGCTGTGGGAAGTTAAATACACATTGGGATGGTGCCCTGAACATTAGTATCCCATGGTAATAAATGGGGTTGGACTAGTAAAATAAAGGAATATAGAAGTGTAAGAAATTATTCAAATCTAGAAACATGAGCTTTTTAGTAATAATACTGTAAAATCAACTTCTTTATTTATTTAACATTTGATGATAAGCAGGGTCAATAAGGTTATATACTTTCTATGTGTTTTCGTTTCGAAAGCTTTCAGTGTAACCCCACTTTATACAACAGAATAGCAGAAGAATAAGCTCCATATACGGTGGTACCTTGGCTCACGAACAAATCAGGTCAGAAACAAAAATTACTGAAAATTTTTTACTTGGGTCACAAACATCGCTTTGGGTGGTGACCAAGATCGCAGCCATCTCCCCCCTCCCGCCGCAGTGGGGAGATGGCCACGATTGCAGTTCCATTCGTGCAGGGAAGGCATCTGTGATCACAGGTGTGCTGCTGCAGGAAAGACGGGTGCAGCAAAGCAGAGCCGCGGGGGAGATGGCCGAGATTCTGCCTGTCTTTCCTGCAGGAGTGCGCCTCTGATCAGGCACGTCTTCCCTGCATGAACGGAACTGCGATCGCGGCCATCTCCCCACACCCAGCGCACCGTTTGTGCCCATCTCTCCCTCCCCCAGTGTGCCCGCGATCACGCCCGCCTCTCCCCCCCCACCCCTCCAGCACGCTGGGATGATGGGTGCCTGCAAGGATGACAGGCACGTGCAGGGATGACAGGCGTGATCTTGGTAGTTCGGGGGGGGGGGGGGAGATGGCCATGCTTGTGCTTGGGGTGGGGGAGGGAGATGCCCATGATCTTTGTTGCTGTCACTTTGCTTCACATGTTTCTGATTTAAAAAATGGTTACAGAATGGTTACAGAAGGGATTAACCTTATTTACACTGAACCTTATGGGGAAAGTTAACTTGGCTCATGACCAACCACAAAAGACAACAAAAGTCATAATATGAACTTTAGAAGTTTAAAGTTACGGTATAAAATAAAATAAGAGCCAAGCAATACAAAGATTTGAACAGATTTAAAACAGAAACTGGAATACAAAAATACCTGGGAAAATAACAAGAATTTCAAATTTCTCTGGAAAGACCGTAATGTTGCTTTGCTTTTTTTTGTTTGTTTTATTTTTTCTTATTTGTAAACCGTCCAGAGACTTTAGTACTTGACAGCATATAAAAACTTTAAATAAATATGTACATAAATAAAGTATGCCTGAGATTTATTTGTTAGATTGATGTTCCACCTTTTTTCTTGCTTTTTTTAAGAACTCAAAGTGGCTTAAAACATTCAATTTTATCAACACAACAACCACCCTGTGAGGTAGGTTGGGCTGAGTCTGTGACTGCCCAAAGTCACCCAGTCAGCTCCATGACTGAGTAGGGACTAGAACCCAGATCACTAGAGTCCCAGTCCGGTGTTCTGGACAGATACATATAAGAGGAAACAATCCTTCAGGTAACCTGGCCTCAAGCTTTTTAGCACTTCAAACTGGGTCAAAATGAAGAACTGCAGATGGAGAAATACTGAATACAGAATACTCAACAATGAACATCCTATTATTGGAACAACAGCAGTTCTGTTTCATTTAATCTTTCCAGCCTTCCAACTATTAATCCTGGCAAAAACCCAACTGACTACAATTGTATTTGCAATAGTGGCAATATTTTTAAAATATAAATAAAACATGTAATCTATTAAGAAGCTGAATATTTCCTTTGTATGAAAATACAGCTGTACAGACAAAAAGGAAAAATGATTTTGTTTTAAGTATATTAGAAACAGTCTTTTTAAGATATTTCTGTTAAGGTCATGTACTCATGCATGATCTTTTAAAAGTGCACATGTGTAGCCCCCCCCCCCACATCTACAATTTGTAGGAAAGGAAAATAGCACATACTTATAATCTATGATCCTTTAAACTTCAAGATTTACAGATGGAAGATTTGTTCTATTGTGGAAGCACACATACACAAAAAAGTAAGTAACCAAATACATTTGGTTGCTTTATTCAAATATTACATTGCACAGAACAATAGCCTGAAGTTTTCCACATTTTGAGTATAAATTTACATTAGAATACACAAGTCAGCTTTTAGATTACACATTAACTAAGCGGCTGGACCAAGGCTAAACTTTGGTCCCACTGAAATCAATATGAAAAGTAAGTTCCAATGCTTTCAATGAGACTTGCAACTAAGTTAGTGTATGGTTTACCCAGTAACATTACATTAGCAAGTAACATTAAAAGAAGCAACCAACTCAAAAGACAGTAATTCAAAAATCAATTAAGTCTAAGACTGAACAATGCTTTTAGTTGTTACGAATGTTTGTATTAACTAAAAGATGTAGCGGAAAGATTTGCAACCCTTTAACTAAGTAAAAAATGTTACGGAATAGTCTAGGTTTTTTTTCTTTTTCTACCTTCAATCAGTTCATGATCTAAGAAAAACTTCAGAATGTTTAATGGTAGGTGCAGCCTGAATAGTCTTTTTTCTAGAAGTGTGTTCAGCTAGAGTGAGCTGATTATATAGGCAACAGGATCCTGGGCATCTGAGAGAAACTCCAGCTTAAGCATCCTATAAGTGGAAAGCTGAATAACAAACAGCAACTTTAGGTAAGTCATCCATGTCAGGAATTTGCACAAGCATTTGTTGTCAATTCAATAGGAATACATACCAGACAGATATGAATCCAGATCTCTACACCACTCTGAAGCATAGCATCAATACTGATAATTTACCTGTTTTATACAACCAAGTATCAGTTAAATCTTATATCTGAGATGAGATTTAACTGATACTTGGTTATATAATCATGTTAAACAGAGGACAGATACCAGCCCTGAGAGATTGTAATCTAAAGTGTGACACCAGAAAAACAACAAGGAAGTTGATAGAAATAAGCCAGCAGTAAAAATGGGATTAATTCTGTTACATGTCCTTAGACTTAGTTGCATACTAAGTTACAGTAGAAAACAGATAGGTAACTTGGTGCTCTTTGGATGTTTCCACAAAGGTAAAATACATTCGACAATAGGCTGACATTTACCATTTGTTCTGTTTTTATGTTTACTCATGGTTGACATAGATTATCTATGGCCTTCTTGCCCCTCAGTCATCCTAATGGTTCTGAGAACTGAGGAACATACCACTGCTCTACTGCACAGAACTTCTTAACTTTAAAACCTATGCTCTTTTATCAGGAGGCCAATGATAGACTAACCTTGTATATTCACCACTGTGTGTCACTGCTTTTCCATGTTATTGTTACCCCCTCACATATTGCAAAGACTTACCAACTGCCTTGATGAATCTTGCCTGAATTACTTATCTTCTTTCAATGCTTCATGTAATGAAAGAAAAGCAATTAACACTTGGAAAACCTATAGAAATCCCAATGAAAATTCTTCTTTTCTTTATGTTTAATGAAGTCATTCTACACATATACTAGCATTTTAAATTAATAAGATGTTTTGAAGCTGTGTTTTTCATTAGACTCTTCACACATCAAAACCGAGAATCTACATTTATTTAAATAAAACTTTACATTCATCTCTTAAAACATATGAATCCCCTACATGGCAGAAATCTAAAAAGGAAACTAAAATAAGTCATTAAAAAAAGATCAGAGGAAAAACAGCTTAAGGGATTTCTGTGACAAGTCCAATTATACCTGAGTTTCTTCAACAAGATTAAAATCTTTTCTGTTGTGCTACCATCTTTTTAAGATTAGTTGTATTGAGTTATTTTTAGAAAATAGGGACTTAACATGCTGTGAACTGTCACAGAAACATGAGGAGTCCCTGTTCAGTTTTACAGTATTATCTAGCTGGCAGCAGCATCTCAACATTCCAACAAAGGGTACTTCTACATGAAACTTTTATGTGATCTTGTTCCTGGAATTCCAGACAAGGTCCAGACAATGCTGGAGCATGGAGCTAGGAATCAGTGTCTGAGTTCAAGTCTTTTGTTCAACCCAGCTTTACAACCAATTATCAATAGCGATAGACACTAGGGTTTCCATAACAGCAATGACCTCGCAGGAGATCTGTACTCTTCCTTGGTTTGCAAGCATCTGCAATCCCATGGAAAAGGTAATAATTAAGTGGCTGAATAAACACTTTACTTGTTTAAATTCACAAGTTCAGTCCTAGACATTTAATGGTTAAAGGTCTCAAAGCAATAGTACTGGGAAAGGCTTCCACTGAGATCCTGGTAAGCAGTCACATAAGTTGGTATTAGGCTATACAGAACAAGGGACTTAATCAGTACAGAAGAGCTTCTCTCTTAAGACTCTTACCCAACTTCCTGCTTTATTTATTGCCCTGTCCACTGCATCCTATTATGGCTAGCATTACCAGCTATTCTTTTTCATATCCCATTCCATATTGATGGAACAGCCAACACATAGCTGGTTCTCTTGTTTTTGGTCTATTTTTTTTTTTTTTAACAACACATCACTGGCATAGATTCTTAGCCACTAAGAGTGCATCAGTAATGCTGCAGAGATTATTACAAGCAACAATGTCAATATTAAGGGAATGCTGATATCTTCTTATTGAAGCCTATGTAGTTTTCCTTACTGAAGAATACTGAATAATGTAAAGTATTACATTAAGTAAAATCTGGTAAAAAATGTCATTCTTGAGCAGGATGTTTAATACACTCTTGGTATCTCAGCTGCAGCTACTCTTGAATGAAACAAATTATCTGGATACTTTCCAATCTGGATTAAGGCCTGGTTTGAAGACAAAATCAGCCTTGGTTGCCCTTTGAATGACTTTTTTTTTGGAAAAGGAAAGGGTGAACATGACCCTGTTACTTTTCTGAATCTCTCAGCAGCTTTTGTCACCATTTCCCATAGTATCCTCCTGGATTACTGCTTTAAATTGGGAATTAAAGGTGCTGTTCTACAGCAGCTTGACTATTACTTGTGGGATAATTTCCAGCATTGAGTGAGTATACCTCAGTTCTATGGCAACTAAATTATGGGATGCTTCAAGGTACCGTTTCATTCCCAGTATTATTTAATATATGGTTCAGTTCTAAAAGGTAGCTGTAATCAGGCAATTTGGACAAAGTGAGATTAGTACATGGATGAAATCTAGCTCTAATTCTCTGTGAGATCTCCATTGGGAAAGTCTGTGAATGCCCTTAACCAGTGCTTGGATGCAGTTATACCCTGGATGAGGGCTAATAAACTGAAGCTGAATAAGACAACCCTATGGGCTGGCAGCCAAAAATTGTTTCATTTCCTGTTCTAAATTGATTTGCACTAGATCTGAAGTAGGTACATAGTTGGGATGTGCTTCTGGAATTATCTGTCATTAAAGGTCCAAGAAACCTCAGTAGTGTAGAGCAGTGGTTTGCAACCAATGGTCTGCAAAAGATTTCCTGTCCGTCAGGGGTGGGGGAGGTGAGCATCCTGCTTGTTGCGGACTGGCGTGGGGGCTGGCTGTGCTCCACCACCTCTTCCTCAGTCAGCATTGTGTTGGCAGGGCGTGTGCTGGTGCCACCGAGGGGGCCAGGAAGGGGGCAGAGAGCTCAGTGGGAGCTGACTGGGAGCCACACTGCATTGATTTTGTTCTTTTGTTGGCATTTTTTGTTGCTCAGTTTCTGGTTGGAGAATTTTCTTTTTCTTTTTGGTATTGTGTTTGGAAACTAATACACAGAATACAGTATTATGTGTATGGTGCTTTTTGTTTCTGCCTCAGTGGTCTCCAAGGTGGTTTCGCCGATCCCCAGCTGTGGAAAGGTTGAAAATCACTGGCGCAGAGTGCCTGTTGCCATTCAGCTGGCATACATACTATGCGTGGTTCCTGGATATACAGGGCTGTCCTTGGGCCTAGTTAATGGATATGAGGAACAGTGCTAAGCCCAGTTCTTAAGTATGCATACCTGGAACACCTGGCTATGTTTACATAACAAAGCATCACAGAATTGTAGAATCATAGAATACTAGAGCTGAAAGGGGCCAGAGGGCCATTGGATCCAACCCCCTGCTCAGTGCAGGGCTCCAAGTCAAACCAACCTTCTCAGATGGCTGTCCAGTTGCATCTTGAATTCCTTTAGTGTGGAAGAGCCCATAACCTCTCTTGCTAATTGGTTCCATTGTTGTACTGCTCTAGCAGTCAGGAAGTTTTCTTGATATTCAAGAAGAAACTGGCTCCCTGTAACCTGAGCCCATCATTCTGTGTCTTGCATTTCTACTGAAAGAGAAGAAATCCTGGCCTTCCTCTGTGTGACCACCTTTCAAGCAGTTGAAGAGTGCTGTCAAATCTTTCCTCAATCTTCTCTCTCCAGACTAAAAATGCTCAGTTCTCTCAATCTCCTCACAGGGGTTTGTTTCCAGTTCCTGGATCATACTTGTTGCCCTCCTGTGAATCCCTTCCAGTTCGTCTGCATCTTCTTAAACTGTGGTGCCTGGGACTAAACCCTGCAGGACCCTACTTGTTACCTCTCTCCGGTTTGAGAAGCTGTCACTGATGAGCACTCTCTGAGTCAGATACTGTAGCTGATTGTGGATCCAGCTGATACTTGTTTCATCTAGTATACTTTTAGCTAGTCTGCTAATCATGATATCATGGGGCACTTTGTCAAAAGCTTTGCTGAAGCCAAGATAAAATACTATGTCCACAGCATTCCCACAGTCCACTGGGGAAGTTACCCAATCAAAAAACAAAATCAGATTAGCAAGATTTATTCTTGAGAAATCCATGCTGGCTTTTAGTAATCACTGCATTCGTCTCAAGGTGTTTGCAGATTGACTGCTTTGTAATCTGTTCCAGAATTTCTCCAGGGATTGATGCCAGACTGACTGATCTGAGTTCCCAGGTTATCCTTTTCCTTTCTTGAAGATGAGGACATTATTAACTCTTTCTCGGTCTGGTACTTCCCCTGTCATCCATGATTTCTCAAAAATAATAGACAGTGATTCTGAAAGTTCTTTCACCAGCTCCTTTATGACTCTAGGATGAAGTTCATTGAGCCCTGGAGATCAGAACTCATTCAACCCAATTAGATGATTCTGCCATTTGTCATCTGTTATAATTTGCCATCTACATTGAGTAGCTGAACCCCAATTTCTTTTCTCTTTTACTATGGACATATCTGAAGGTGGCTTTTTTTGTTACTTTTAGAATTTCTCACTAACTTCAGTTCATCCCTAGCACTGGGTTTCCTGACGCTATCCCTGCATTTCCACACTATATGCCTGTCTTCTTCCCTTGTAGCCTGGTTTTCCTTCCACTTCCCATGTATGTCCTTTTTGTTTTCAGATCATCATTGTTTTCAGGTTTTTGTGCAGCCACATGGGCTTCCTCTGTTGTTTTCTACCCTTTTCTCTTGGTGGAATTATTTGTAATTGCACTTTTAGAACTTACTTTTTTAAAAATGACCACTCTTCTTGGACTACTTTTCTCATTAGAGTCACTTGCCATGGAATTTAAGCATCATTGTTCTAATTTTATTAAAATTGGCTTTCTTGAATCCAGGGCACATATTTGGCTAAATTTAGCTTTTGCTTCCTTTAGAATTAAGAAGTCAAGTATGCCATGGAAGTCACTTTCCTCCAGAATACCTATAGTTGCCACTTTGTCTATTAGGTCTTCCCTGTTGGTTAATATCAAGTATAACAGTTTCTTCTTTTACTTTCTGTTGGAAGATGTTACTAGCAACACATTAGTAATCTCTTGAAAGGGCTGTGTTTGGCAGAATTTGTCTCTCAACAGATGTCAGGGAAATTGAAGTCTGCTATAACAAGTATCATTGCCAGAAACTGGCAATTTATTTTTCAAAAGTTTCATCCTCATCTTCGTGACTGGGTGGTCGGTAATAGACTCCAACCACTGTGTTACCATTATTCCTTGCTCCATTAATATGAATTCAGATGCTCTCAAAGGGGCTACTAAGTGCATCCTCCTGCATTTCTCTGCAGAGTTCTCTTTAACATGTCATCTCCCTTTCTGTTCTGTCTGTTCTTCTTGAACAGGTTATAACTTTCAATTGCTGAATTCCAGTTATGGGAGTCACCCTACCAAATGTCAGTTATAACTGTCAGGTTGTATTCATCTTCCTGTATTAAGAGTTCAAGTACATGCTGTTTATTACCCATATTCCAGGTATGAGTATATAGACACTGAAGACCACAAGCTTTATTTTCAAGCTTTCTTCCTGCATTCTTTGGAAGATCATTATTGAGCACTGTGAAGGCTACTCCATCTGTTGTGGTGCATAAGCCTTTGTATGTTGTTACACCCAGATGTACTTCTCCCTTCCCTGCAGGATTCAGTTTAAAGTCCCCCAGATAAATTTTTCATGCTGTGGCCAAACACCTTCTCACTAATTGGCTACCAAACCATGTTCAATGTTATTTTACTGTCACATAATGCACTAAACAACTTGGGACCAGGATATTTAATGGGCCACCTCTTATATATACCCAGATGACCTGTAGAATATTGGAGTATGCCTTGCTGATCAGTCCAAACTTAGGTCAGCACATAACAGTGAGCCTTTGCAGTAACAGCACCAATCTTTTGAAAAACACCCTTGCCTAGTCCGGGAAACAGAAAATGTAGCATCTTTCAAACACTTCCTGAAAATGCACCTGTTCACCCAGGGTTTCCATGGCTTTTAATTAAATTAATCATGCTGCTCCATTTTATTGCTTCTGTATTGTACTGCATTGTTATAATCACTGGAATTGTTTATAATTTTTATACCTAAACTGATAAGGGAGTTTATTATACTTTGTGGCTTTTACCTCTGCAAATAAATAATAAATTAATAAAAAAGTGACAGACACAAGCTGCATTAAGACTTTTATTGCATACTATGACTGTTAAGTTTTTCCAGAATCACAGATGTTCCTGAGACATCATGGTTTTCTGTTTTATTAGTACTGTTTAGTTCTCCATAAATAACAGTTTGCTTGCAAGAGCATTGGTTGGATGCCTGCCTCTGAAAACTGAAAAAGTACCACTCTGAGAGTTCTACCTATTGAGTGGTATAGAAATAAACTTATTAAAAGGCTACACACTAATGGTTGTCGCCAACAGTTAACAAATAGAACTATTAAATTAAGACAATGTAGATTAAGGGTTGTAAACTAATAGAAGAGTTGGAAGGTACCAAGGAGGCCATTAGGTCCAACCCCCTGCTATTGCAGGACACCAGTTCACACCACCCCGCTCAGTGTTCAAGCCTCAACCTGCCCATCCTCATTTCCATACCACAACCTTCAGTCCAACATATCCTCCTCTTCCTCTACTATGTGTGTGCTCACAAGGCTTACACTACAAATGGACTATCTCTGTGATCACCTGAGTGGTTTGTTTCCCCGACTGCATGCGTGTGTTGTTGGGTCGGGAATGAATCTCACTTTTCCATTCATACCTCATCTTTGCTATCAAATTGAACTATCCCATATTGTCTGGTTGTTTTCATGAAAGGAAAAAATCTGTAGAAATAAACCTACAACATTCACCAAGTATGGATAAGTGTTGGTGCTCTGTCCACTGATAATTATGGTCTCAATTTCTTCCTAATGTAGAGGTTCAGTGTTTACTGGACGGTTCTACATGTTGTCCACATCTGCTTCCTCTGGTGCTCTTTTACTTGCTGTTTGGTCATTAAAGCTCATATACACTATGCCTATTAATGATAACTGCCCATAACATGCAGTAATGATTGTTATAGGCTGTTCTTTCCTGCATTCCCTGGCAGGGCTTTCAATTACTTGTTTGAAATGTTTTCCACCATATCCATTTTACATAACAATTTTGGAAACATGTATTAGACAGAGTAGCTATGGAAAATCTGAGAAAAGAAACACTATGCATCTCTTGTCTTCTTGCTGATGCTTTTAGTGTGTATTGTTTTATGAATCCATTCTTTGAACTTGGCTTTTTGTGCACTTTCATAAGTTATTCTTATCATCAATTTCCTTTCTATAATATAATGTGGTACACTGTTACTGGTTACAAGCTTTATTAATCACCTACATAAAACATGGCGTAACAATTGCATACTCTTTTCCCATGCTCTGTTTTTGTGTGCCTTGTATGTAAACATATTGGTGCAAGACTGTAATGATGAAGTCCTGCAAATGAGCAATGCTGCATCCATGGAAATTTTCCTGCACTAGTTGCAAGCTGTCTAGTCACTGGTTACTGAAGTCCTTGCAATGAAGGATGCTATCTTCAGTAACCAGTGACTAGACAGTTAGTGATGGACTAGGGGCACAAGTATTCAACTCGCGGCTCTGGAGCCGCTCACAGCTCTTGAATCCCTCTGCTGCAGCTCCGTCGCTCAAAACACAAGCCAGCACAGCGAAGTTACAAAATACCAATAGGTGATGATGAGGCATCCATTCAGGAACGCCCCACTAGCTGGTTAAGTAAATTGCTACATTCCTCTGCTATTGTGCAGGGAAAGAGTGGAACAAGCTTCCTGCAAGCTCTCCTGTTACTCAAACCCTGCTGAAAAGATTCTCTTTGTCCAAATGTAATCTCCTTCCTCTGAATGATAAAAGCTGCGCTTGGGACCTGTCACAATTCACATCACTTGACTGTTTATCTGCTAATCAGTCACTAAACACACCTATATCTGCGACTTCCCCGTAGGCCAACCATGGATAAATCAAAGAAAAAAGTTTCTGAAGAAAACCAAACGTTTAATGATACATGCGTAGATTCATTTGCATTTACTGCTGACAAACTTATGGGGTTTACTGTTTAAATGCATGCAGCCCTTTAGCACCGACTTTGACTCTTCAGGAAGCTGTTCTATTCAAAATATATGAAAGGAGTCCTACTAGTTTATAATGTAAGATTAAGAATAACAGTTTTTAGTGACTGAACAAGAGCTGCAGTTAAATCCTAATGAAGATATACATAGCATTAAGGTAAAAAATGATATATGCAGTGTTATCTTCATTTTAGATGTCAAAAGGCTTTTGTGGCTCCCAGTGTTTTCTTTTGTGTGGAAAACAGTTCCAAATGGCTCTTTTGAGTGTTAGAGGTTGCCGACCCCTGGACTAGGGGCACAAGTATTGGGATACTCTGATTCCTTATTGTAGGTGCCTAATTTTATTACATATGTAGATTTTGACTGGCAAAAATACAGTCCAGTTCTGTGTGTTACTGTAATGCTATGTAATCTGATGAGATACTGATAATTATTTTATACTGATAATTTATTTTATACTGATAATTTTAATTTTATATTATTATGTTTGTAACTCAGTGTATTTTTTGTATTTTTGTATTTAATGGTAATTTATTATGTTCTATTGTATTTCAATGTATTTTATTGCGTTGTAAGCTGCCCCGAGGCTTCGGCAAGGGGCGGCATAGAAATGTAATAATAATAATAATAATAATAATAATAATAATAATAATAATAATAATACTCTTGATCAAGTTGCCACAGGTGACTATTGTTCCCTTGTCTGCTGTGTGGCTGGATCTTTTTCAGACCAGGAATCTCAGACTGCAGAATAGTATCCAAAGTTCTGGTGAAAAGGATTCCACCGCTGTCTGTAAATGAGAACTGATGGTACCACTGAACTTCCCAAGTGTCACATCCACTATTCTTCCTTTGAGGTCTCATTCCTTTTCCTTTGTCTTTGAATGAATATGGGTTAAAATGTTGAATGGATGTGTTGTACAGTGATTTCATGGTAATAGCACTTAACATTTTGATGGCTGGACTATATTTCAAATGGGACCCTGCAGCAAACAATGTAGGGAGATAAGTAATGATACACCAGTGCAAGGAGATATACAATGTCTTTGAAATAAGGCCAGGATGCTGTCTAGTTCCATCACTGCCATCTCTCCCATACTAACATTTTCTATATTCTTATAAGCCATGCAGTAACTTAAATGACACAGCTACTCGCCCAGCACAGCTATATACTTAAAGGCTCAGGTTTCCTACAATGGCACAGCACAGGAACACTACAGATGTATTTGTGAGGAAGCATGATTAAGTTGACAGGTCTATTTATACCCAGTTCTACTGAATCCAAATGTTACAGCAACCTCCCTGAAGCTAAGCTGGAGCTCCATTCCCACACCCCGAACACCCGCCGCACTCCACGGCTCGGATCACCTGCCGCGCTGTGCTGTCATCGCTGCTGCTGCCGCCGGACCTGAGGCGCACCGCCGAGCTGGGGGCCAGCTGACACCGCTCCCGTGGCCACCGCTGGGCCACCCCGGGCACAGAGGATGCCAGGGCCACGCCAGGCCTGCCGTCGACGGCGCAGAGGAGGGTGCCGCCATCTTGCTGCCGGGCGGGTTTCCGCGCCCCTCCCTGCTCCCGCCCCCGCCAGCATCGGTGAGAGCAACACTGGATCGGGGTGGGGCGCGCAGGCAGGTGCTGGCTTAATCTGCCGGATGCGGCTGACGGCCAAAGGGCGGTGCCGCCGTTTGTGGCCGTGCGGGGCTGGGCTGGCGGGGGACTAGGTCGGTGAGGGGAATTTTAATTTTATATTAGGGGGGAGGAAATGGGGAGTTTTTGATTGCTTTAAAGTTTTAATGTATTTTAATCTGTTTTTATGGAGTCGTCCCTGGCCATGTCGACGCTTGAGTTTCCTGGGGAGCGCGGGGGTGCTGCCATTGGGGTGGTCATGGGCAATGGACGTTACAGCGGTGGGGGCTTAACATGTCCGCATAGAAGGAGGAGGGACAGATGGCTGACACCTGTCCCTCCTTCTGGTTCTGCCCCCAGCCAAAGGGTTCCAGGTAGTCTTGTCAACCGCCCCTCGGGCCTGACGGTGCTGCTGCTCAATGCCAGGTCAGTCCACAATAAATCTTCCCTCATCCATGACTTGATTGTGGATGAGGGAACCAAGCTGGCTTGCATAACAGAGACCTGGGCGGGAGAGGGGGGATGTCTCCCTCTCTCAAATGTGGCCGCCCAGGTATCTGGTTCAGCACCATCCACACCTGGAGGGGAGGGGAGGGGGGTCGCTTTGGCTTACCGAGCCTCCATCTTCCTCACAGGACTTCCGGTCCCTTCGAGGCCAGGGCTGGAGTGCCTCTACTTGGTGTTGGGTGACCAAGACAGATTGGGGATTCTGTTGGTGTACCGTGCACCCTTCTGCCCAACAGTCTCCCTGCCCGAGCTGACGGAGATCGTCTCGGACCTGGTGTTGAGGACTCCCAGGATGTTGGTCTTGGGGGACTTCAATCTCCATGCCGAGACTGGTCTGACCGGGGCGGCTCAGGACTTCATGGCCTCCATGATGGCCATGGGGCTGTCTCAACATGTCACTGGCCCAACCCATGAACGTGGACACACTCTGGACCTGGTTTTCTCGACAGGGCAGGAAAAGGGTGGTCTGAGGATGAGGAATTTATGTCTGACACCCGTCATGGTCAGATCACTTCCTGGTGAGGTTTGTGCTTGAGAGCGGCCTCTCCCTCTGTAAGGGTGCGGACTCGATTGTGTGGGTCCACCACCAGAGCCGGATAGATCCGGATGGATTCCTGAAGGCCCTGGGGGAGTTTCCGGCTGATAAGACTGGTGCTCCTGTCGAGGCTCTGGTCAAACTGCAGAACAGGGAGATGACCAGGGCTGTTGACATGATCGCTCCTAAGCATCCTCTCCCACTGGGCAGAGCCCACTCTTCCCCTTGGTATACACCTGAATTGCGGGCAATGAAGCAGGCTGGGAGATGGCTAGAGCATAGGTGGAGGAGATCACGGGATGAATCTGACCGAACACACTTAAGAGCCCATTATCGGGCCTATGCTGTGGCGGTGAGGGCGGCGAAAAAGAAATTCTTTTCCGTTTCCATTGCCTCCTCACAATGCCGTCTGGTGGAGCTTTTTCGAGTGGTGCAAGGCCTGGTTCATCCTGGCCCTAAGAAAGATCTGGTTCCACCCTGTGACGACTTTGCCAAGCATTTCAGGGAGAAAATCGCTCAGATTCGTCATGAGCTAGATTCTACTAGTGACTCAGAAGTTTCTGGGGAGATACCAATGCCGCCGTCTGGTTCAAAATTAATGGATGAATTTCAGTTATTGCAGCCTGGTGATGTGGACAAGGTGCTTGGACGAGTACATCCCACCACTTGCCTATTGGACCCTTGCCCGTCTTGGTTAATAAATAACTCCAAGCACGGGATTGGGATCTGGATCTTGGAAGTGGTTAACGCTTCTCTGAGGGAGGGTCGGGTACCTGCCCCTTTAAAGGAGGCGGTAGTCCAACCGGTCCTGAAGAAAGCATCACTGGATCCAGAGATGGCCACTAATTATAGACCAGTGGCCAACATCCCGTTTCTAGGCAAGGTGTTGGAGCAGGTGGTGGCGGGACAACTCCAAGCACTCTTGGATGAAACTGATTATCTGGACCCATTTCAGTCCAGCTTCAGACCCGAGTACGGTACTGAATCTGCCTTGGTCGCCCTGTACGATGACCTGTGCAGGGAGAAGGACAGGGGGAGTGCGTCCCTGTTGGTTCTTCTGGACCTCTCAGCGGCTTTCGATACCATCAACCATGGTATCCTTCTGGATAGGCTTGCGGGATTGGGGGTCGGAGGCACTGGTTCTGCTCCTATCTCAATGACCGATTCCAGAAGGTGGTGCTGGGGGACTATGGCTCTGCGCCATGGCAGCTATGCCATGGAGTACCACGGGGTCCATTTTGTCCCCTTTGCTGTTTAACATCTACATGAAACCACTGGGAGAGGTCATCAGGAGGTGTGGGCTGCGGAATCATCAATACACTGATGATACCCAGCTCTACCTCTTATTTTCCACCAATCCAGGTGAAGCAGTGGCTGTGCTGAACCAGTGCCTGGCCGAGGTAATGGGCTGGATGAGGGCCAATAAACTGAAGTTCAATCCAGACAAGACAGAGGTCCTGTTGGTTGGCGGATCGGGCTTCAGTGAGGGTGAAGTGAACCTAGTCCTGAATGGGGTTGCACTCCCTCTTAGGGACAAGGTCCGCAGCTTGGGAGTGCTCCTCGACTGAGAGCTTTGACTGGAAGCTCAGGTGACAGCGGTGGCGAGGAGCACTTTCTTTCAGCTTCGGCTGATCCATCAGCTGCGCCCCTACCTGGAGTACGACTGCCTGGCGACAGTGACACATGCATTGGTGACTTCCCGCCTTGACTTCTGTAACGCACTCTACGTGGGGCTACCCTTGAAGACGGTCCGGATACTTCAATTGGTTCAAAATAGAGCTGCCAGGCTGCTGACGGGGACTGGGCGTTATGTTCACATGACTCCAGTCCTCTGTCAGCTTCACTGGCTTCCCACTGAAGTCTGGGCCCAATTCAAGGTGTTGGTGATGACCTATAAAGCCCTAAATGGCTTGGGTCCTGGT
>NW_025335438.1:7608090-7686881 GCF_004798865.1 Varanus komodoensis
TTGGTGATGACCTATAAAGCCCTAAATGGCTTGGGTCCTGGTTACCTGAAGGAGTGCTTACCTCCATATATGCCCGCCCGCCCCCTGAGGTCAGCGGGAGAGGCCCTTCTCCAGGAACCCACCGTGAAGGAAATTAGGAGGGTAAGTACTCGGAGGAGGGCTTTCTCTGCGGTGGCACCCAATCTATGGAATGTGCTCCCCAGAGAGGTCCGCCTGGCGCCGTCGTTATTTGTTTTTCGGCGCCAGGCAAAGACCTTTTTATTCAAGCGTCATTTTAACTGTTAATAGTATTTATCTATTTTATTCTTTGGCCAGGGCGACTTATTTTATATTGTTAACTTGTTTTATATTGTTAATTTATAGTATTTTAATTGATTTATTTGTAAGTCGCCCTGAGGCTTCGGCGAATGGGGCGGCATAGAAATTTTCTAAATAAATAAATAAGCAAGCAAGCAAGCAAGCAAGCAAGCGTGGGTCTGGTCAATGCATGAATGTGAGACTAGCTGGGAAGCAGCTGGGAATCCTATGTACCTAGTTGTGTGTTCCATGACAGAATAAAGGTGGAACATAGATGTTCTACATAATAAGTAAAGTATATTACATATTTATATTAAAAGGTATCTTATATATCATATGACCTCCTTTTAGCATGCTTAGCTGAACTTGAGCAACGAGAGAGAAGGAGCAATAGAATAAAACTCAGGTTTTGCACACAGCTTTTTTTAAAGTTAGAGCTAAAATGGCCATATTTGCTCAAACCTATTATGGGGAATTCCAAATTATCATTCACATGAATGTTTGACAGATTTAATAAACTCACCAGGAGGAACAGGTATAGCAATGTGTCCAAGCCTGGACTCCTGGTTTCTCATTTATCTAATGTCAGTGTCTAAAGCCATGGGTTTGAAGTTGGTTTACAATTCCTGGCTTGTGTGAGAGTGACAAGTCAGCTGCAGTTGTAATGCTAAACTTATTCCTCAAAGTAAGTTCCTGGTTACTAAAGGAGCTCCCACTGGCAGTAGAAACAATAAAAAAGCAACCAGGCAGCATGTAACTGCATGCATTTCCATGCTTGATTATGAACAATAAGCCAAGATTCTTCATAGTTCTCCTTTTGTGTGAATGCAAACAATATTTAATCAATAAAATTTTGACTGATTAGTAAGGTTCTCCTAAATAATCAGATTTTTTTTTTAATTAAGTACTTACAAAAGTGACAAATGGCAGGACCAGTCTTAAAAGAAGTTTCCTTTGTCCTTTTTTATATAGGAGAGACTGTTCTTGTTGTTCTAAAGCTCTCAACATTCTGGAGCAGAGGTGGCTGCAGCATATGGGAAATCAGTAAAAATCACTTCCTTTCCCATTTCTGCTGATAGAAGCCTCTGCTAGATTAAAAAATTGTATACAACTCAAAGAGAATTTTTTTATTGTTTTTATATCACATTCATTCAGCTTGTTTGGATATTTCCCACCTTCTGTAATCTATACTAATCCTAGATGTTAGCCATTTTAAATTTATCTATTTAAAGTTTTTCTACACCAAGCATCCTCATACTTTTTCAACAGGGGGCCAGTTGAAGGGTGGTGGCGACACATGGGTGCCCGGTGGCGCAGGCCAGTGAGGGAGCGGCGTGCGCATGGGAGGCGGCGGCTCGTTTGCTCGCTTGGAGATCTCACAGCAAGTCCAAAGACCTCTCTGAGCGAAGCCACCACTTCCCTGCCCACACAGCAAGGCGGTGGCAAGCGCATGTGTGGGGGAGGCGGGCAGCAGCTTGCTCGCTTGGAGATCTCCCGAGTCCAAAACCATCTCTGAGTGAGCAAGGCACCGCCTCCCCACCTGTGCAGCCAGGCGGTGGCTAACGCACACACGCGCACGGGAGACAGGCGGCAGAAGCAGCGGGAATGGGGAGTCCAAAACTTCTGAGGCAGGCTGGATCTGGCCTGCGGGCCATGGTTTGAGGACCCATTTTCTATACCATCATTTATTAAAAATTTCATGATAATTTACAAAATTTTAGAATAGCCATTTAGAGCAGCCGTTCCCAACCTTTTCACCTTGGAGAACCCCTGAAATAATTTCCATGTTTCAGGAAACCACTGCATTAAAATTATTATAAACAACAACCACAATCACAGCCTCTCAGTTCAGCCTATGCACATGCCACAACAGTTAATTTTATATTAGATTTGTTATTATTTATTAATATGGCATACCACCCTTCCTATAAAAACTGCTTTACAGAGAAAAGGCCCTTCTAGCCCAGCCTGATTTGCCTATGGAAAGGATCCACCAGCCAGGTATGAAGGCAGCAGTTGCTTCTTCTTCTTTGACCCAGCACTGTGCCCCAGAAACAGCCACCTCTGCCAATGGAGGTGCCACCGGTGGCCCTCCACTTTCTCCTTCTGCTGTTCACTGACAGGGGCCAGTTTCTCACCCCATCACTTCAGTGGCCAGTGCCATCTAAATCATGGAGTATGTGATAAAAGAAGGGTGCAAGATAAGGGCCATCACCAGTTGTTTAATGTCAGGCATGTGGAATCGCTGCTGTGCTGCTCCCCATGAACCTGAGGCGGGAATACTTCCCACTCCAGTCCCTTCCCTCATGGGCAAGGATCTCCCTGGCCTCCCCTCCCATCTTCTAAGCAACCAGGGTTGGCAGAAGCACTCCTCAGGCAATGTTGGGTATGTTTATATTATAAACACAAGCACACATGAATGTGAAAACACAATGCTTTTTTCTCTTTCTCTGTCTTTTGTGGATTCTGGTTGAGAAAGGTTGGTTTACAGTTTAAAGTACAGTTTTTCAGCACACCTTAGTATTACAGCATTCAAACTCAGAAAGACACAAGCAGTCCCTCTTCCCCCTAAAGGAGGAGTAGCAGATATTGCACTTACATAAATTACACTTATTTAAATGTGACTGTGTTCCTTAAAAAATATCAAGCAAATATTTAATTTGCTTAATAGCCCTTATAGCAACAAAGTAATGCAAATATTGTTTTATATGACATTTTTAAGACTGTCACAAAACAAGGCTTCATATGACATAGCAAACATGCTATAGAAGAATGGCATAAAATTACTTGCAATGAAGAACCCACCAGGGCAAAACTTTGTGTAATGTTTATTCAAAATCCACTAAAGGGTGTGCAGATCAAACTGGCAGGTTAAGAAGGCAATCTAAAGTTCTGTGCTACAAAATAGCCAGTGTAATCTATTTGACAAATTTTGACAAGGGAATCTTTTTTCAAACAAACACTTACCAGATGGGTACGAGCTAATCTTTCTATCTACCACAGAGGATATCATTTATCAATTAACCTCCCAAGATTCCTTTGATAAATTAGGGTGCAATCCAATTTGGATGCTTGTAAGCCTTCAAACTTGGAGGATTACAGGCATCCTATTCAGGGAAGAAGGCGTGTGAAGGTATTACTGTGTAAAACTGATAAATGATGCACTTCAGATCAGGAGGGGAAAAGTGACCACCAGGTTACATCTTATCTTGGCAGAGCCTGTCTCCTCTGTTTCCTATGTCACAGGTGTTGTTGTTGTTAGTTACGAAGTCATGTCTGACCCATCATGACCAATGGACAAATTCTTCCAGGTCTCCAGGTGGTGGTCTATGTCACAGACCACCACCTAAACCCTGTCTCTGAGGTTGTTCTTGTGACCTGACATCAAGACACAGATGGTACACTTCTTTCTGCACTAGCTGCAAGCATGGGAGGGTGCTCCAAATGTAGAGACCAAGCTACAGGGCTCATGCCTGAGTCTCCAAAAAAAAAAAAAAAAAAATCTATGGCCATGTAGTTACTCACTAGTATCCATAGCATTGTGCTGTTGGTGAGTTAAGGCTTAAAGAAAAATGCCCCCAAAATCAATATGAAGAGTAAAATACTGCATAGGAGATGTAAAATTCTAATCCTTTTCTACAGAATTTATTCAACACACACAAGTTTAGGAACCCAGATCATTACTACTTTGGGTTTAGTGTTGGTTCTGCTGTAGCTAAGATTGTTCTGATTCAACCAAATAAATCTTCAGTAACTCATTCACAGAATAAAATGTAAATGAAATTTATTGCAGAGTACAAACTTGCATAAATGTGAGTAAATGATGGATGACAGACAGATCAATAATATATCAATATCTTATTCCAGATCACAGCTATCTTGAAAGTTTTAAATGAATAGCACATTATTTCATAGTCTCAATTCTAATACATACTAAATAGAACTATGTATAGGAAGCAAAAATATAGCAAGGAAATACAGGGAAAATACTGTGTTTATCTAATTACCACTTGGTATTGAGAGTAGCAATATAATTTAATTTTAAAGGTTACATTTTTAAAACTACCACATTCATTCTCTTGCACATATACCATTCATCCTCTTTCTCTGGTCCAAACATCTCCAATCTGATGCTCTCCAAATGTTTTGGCCTATAACCACAATCATCCCTGAAAAAGAAACCTGAAAGCAGGAGTTAGCACATCATGTGCTGTACTCAATTGATGTCTTCTATCCTTCCCACTGTGAGCTTTGATAGCTACCTCACTAACTTGGGTTATTGTGGCGCTCCAAGAAAAGAAGAAAGTGAAGGTAGCAATGAGAAGTCTTAATGGGATAAATGGATAGGTAATTGTCTTGTAGTGTTTGAGCCAGCCATCTACCAATGACAGAAGTTCAGAACTGCTGCACATGTTATCTGCACGTTGTTACTTGCTTTTCGGCACCAGGCCAAGACCTTTTTATTTAAAAGTTATTTTAATTGTTAGCTGTTGATTATTTATTTATGGGGTTTTATATTGTGCCGAGATGTCTCCGGGTTTTTAAGGTTAATTGTGAGTACAGTTTGTTTTGTAAGCCGCCCCAAGGCTCTTTGCGAATGGGGCGGCATAGAAATGTTTTAAATAAATAAATAAAATGTTCGCCAATCAAACTACCAGCTAAGCACAGTGTAAGTCTCTTCACACATCTTCTTGAGGCAATAGCAAGAACAGTAGTGGTACATAATTTCTGTAGTGTGTGCTATTGTATATTTGTGTATAGGTATCCCTCAATTAATGCTGTTAATTGATCACACAATATTGCTGTGTATATTAAAACCACAATCAAATCTAAAAATTAATGGTGCAAATTATAAGCCTCACGATTTGACTTCCAAAGTACAGGTAAAGAGATCTTGTTACATCCTTGTAAAGCCCTTGAGTTCTCAGTTTGGTGGACAAGCAGTGGCTTCATTTTAAAATCTCCATTTGCATTCCCTTCAAGCATAATAGTTATGAGATCTTTTGATATTTTATAACAAAGATGTGCTGCTTGTTTTGATATAAAAGTTCTAGATGGCATTTTTCTCAGAATAGGGCAGTTTCATTTATGTTGAAAATTTGGTGGTAATCGTAATTATTTTCCTTGATAATTTTCTGCAGCTCAGCAGGAAATGCAAATACAGCGACTTCATCGGCACTTTTAAATCTTTTAATTAAATCAAGTTTTTTACCTAAGGATATTACTTTCCTTTTCCTTTCTTTGCCTGGTGCTCTGATTCTTTGAGATGGTCAATGGGTTCTAAAACTTACAATGAATAATTGGAGTTCGTAATACAAACACCACCAATGCCAGCCTCGCAGGAGCCCTGAGATCACAGTTGGGTGAGAGGAATGATGTTATGATGCCCACGACTGCTTGTGGCAAATTTTAAAAGGTGTGTTAATTAAAATTCTGTCACATATATCAAGGGATTGCTACAATTAATTTTACCATGTTAATCAAAACCTGCATTAATAAAAACTGTGTTAAGCAAGGGATACCTGTATATATGAGAAGGCAGGGTGAGGAGCACAGAGATTGTACAGTACACAAAAGATTCTAGATGCATACATGCATTGATAATAAATACTTGCAACTCAATTTAATCTGTGGACCCCAGTTCCTTAAGTAATCTGCTTTATGTGGGTTTTGAGATCTCTGCCATGAATTTTCAATGTTTTCTTCAGAGAAGAGAATTTTAGACTCAGTTTTCCATCTCTATGGGTTTTCTAGAATGTCTTCAAAGTAAGTTATTAATACCATGCTATATAAATGTGGTACAAGAAACAATATGTAGCCAGAAGCAGGGTCCATTCACTGTTGACTATCTTTTTGTTATTCCGTTGTGGTTCTTATCCCTCTGTATTCCAGACTATTAGATATGCAAACATGGGCAGGGGCCTTGAAAGCACATGCAATAGCTGTACACTCTAGATCACCAGTGAGAAATTTTGGCCAAACAGCCACATGTGGACAAGGGAAAAGATGTTAAGGGTTCTATGCAAGGAGAAGGTACCCCCCGCCCCCCAAGCACACATTCTTTTCTCATGTACAGACAGAGACAAAGCTCTGGAAAGTCAGCTCTGCATGTCCCTCACCAAAGAGAGGCACATGCAACCAGCTTCCCCAGAAGCTGCTGTGTCAAGGCTCCCACTGCCCTGAAGAGGCAGGTCCCAAGGAAGACAGCGCTATACAGTCCATGTCTTTCAGAAAGGCAAGGATGCATGGGTCCAGGGTATCTCCTGTGAAAGGTAATATTCTGTGACCACTGTGCCATTACCTCTGAGTGCCATTCCTGGTCAGTGCGCCTTAATCCTGAGCCCCACAGGGAACCTGGTTAACTATCAAAATTTAGTTATTAAAAACTTGACAACCTTAGCATGTACTGACCCATAAGTCAAAGGAAAGAAGTAAAAACTTTCAACAGCCCTCATATTTATAGAAACTGAGCTCTATAGCAGTCTGTAATATATGGCCTATTTTCTTCACCAGACTTCAAAGTCTACTTTACAGAAATCTTAAACCAGCAGTGCTGCTTTAGTAATGCTACTTCCCAGCCCTTGAAGAGAACAGATGTATCCATAAATTTCATACATACAGTTTCTGAAAGCAAAGCATGCTTCTAATATATCAGTATTTCTTACTCAACATTTATTCAAAATCAAGTGCAGGAGCATACATTCATCTCCACAGGAAGGCACTTTAAGACTGTCAGTGAAATAAACAAGTATTAAACTATTATCCTATGCACAATCCTGTATCTGGAAATAAGCAACACTGAAGTCACACTTTTTGACTACCATACTTTTTGGTAGATAACTACAGAATTGTAATATTAATAAAATTTGTATATTCATAAAATCAATAGTTCTAAATAAAATGTAAACTGAACATGAGTAACGTCAGCCATTCTGAATAGGAAGTCCATGTTTTCTAAGAATTTAAAAATTCAAGTCTGATTTAAACAGGATTATTCATCCCCTATATCTGCAAACCTAGGGCCTGCTTGGAAACGGTTGCAAGGATGAAGGTAGGCTAATCACACTTTTTGCTTGCTGAACTGAAAATCCTAAGAGATAGGGCAAGGACCTCTGATGGCACCCATGTGCCATCTGTCTGAACTTCCCATATTAACCCCTGACATGAAATGCAATCACTTAGTCAAGAAAAGTGACTCCCAGAAAGTTGTTAACTACCAACTACAGATCACTTGCATTACTTCTGTTTTTGGTCCCAGGCAAATATTCTTAATAAGAATACTTTTTAAAAATTATGTACATTTATGTTGTAAGTATAACCTGCTTAAACCAAGAATTATTCATAAATCTGACACACATATTTTCAGACATGAAGTTATTTGTAGTAGTTCTGTGTCTTGTGGGTGGAATCCTATGCATGGTTAGCTGGAAGAAATCCTACAAATCCCAGCACTCCTCAGAGAACTGACTGGAGAATGCTGGGAATTTCAGCAATGTCTTCTGCCTAAATATGCATAAGATTGTGTTTTTAAAGGCAAATGGTTATAATTCTTGTGTGTCTAATGACTGTAATGAAATTTAAGCAGCCTATAGATGGGTCTGCAGCTCAGATAGGTTACAGTCCTACGAGGCTACATTTTCAATTTTTTCTTGAGGTCTGATTATTTCTACATTTTTCTTAGTAAAAACATGCCCTCTCCTATAATGCAAGAAAAGTCAAACATTGTCAGTACGAAAAAGCATTTGTCTGCTGTGATTACTGTAAAATTAACACAAAGAGAGAGAAGGTGACAAGATGACAAATAATGCTGTCATCATTCATGGAATATCAGCTATCCAGGGCAAAAACTAAATGAGTATTCTGTTGGTTAACTGTAACAAGAATGCTTCCCTCTACAGAGGGAAGAGGTAATATACTACATTTTCTTAAAGGAACAAGAAAACTATGTATTCTCAACTTAGCCATACAAGGTCATTGCTTTGGAATGAGGTAACAATGACAAGCCAGAAAAGCTTCTCAAGAAATTTCCTAGGCTAGCATAGGGCCCATTCCAAGACCACAAGGTTTAAGCATTGCCTCCCACAAATAACACTGCAATAATCCTACCCCCATTTTACTCTGTTTTAATTGAAAGCTAAAATCTACACAGACTAGCAGACTTGAATTAAAAATAGTTATCTGGAATTTTATGCTTTTATTAACCATGTGACATATTTTAGACTGGAAAAAAATAAATTTTAAATAGTAATAATTTAACACAATGTACAACCATTTTTCTTTTTTCCACTATCATCCTTGGCTCAAATCTGTTAATAGATGCAATATAATACAGAGATGAGTCATTTATTAAGATAGATTAAAAAGAAAAAACCCTGAAACTTCAAAATCTGTCAGTCTTAGTTGTTTTAAACCGGTATTGTTCTGCAGCAATACATGTCTAGAAAATCCCACACTAATAAAAGGGACCTTTTTAGACTCCCCGCCTCCCGTTCCTCAACTTTTGACATTCCCAATCAACCTCTCCTTGGTAAATACACGCAATCGCCCCTGCCAGTCTGCCTTAGGGCCCTGCGGCGATGGATTTTGTTAATAGGGAGTGACAGGAAAGCAGGGCCACCTGAGACTGAACCCCTAAAGGGCAGCAGTCCCGCTAGCAAACGGGGAGAAGAGATGGCGGTGTACAGAGGGCTGGAGTGGGACGCACTTCAGAGGGGCGTGGACTAAGAGGGCGACCCTCTCCCCATACCGCCCCTTCCCCTTCAGCGCCTCCCAAGCGGAAAATATGGAAGGGTAGAGGCATATCAGTGAAAGGTGGGGTTCGCGTCTTTCTCATCCCTCCCCTCATCCTGCGCCGACTCCCCACTTCGCCTTCAGGGCACACCCTCTCGCCCACCCCCAACCTGGTACGAACACAAAGGCTCGGCCTTGCCTCGCTACTCTCAGAAAGTCTACCGTCCTTTCTAAGAGACAGGGCGGCTGGGCTCTCGCTTTCCCCAACAGACCGACCTTCCTCTTCTGTGGTTTCCTTCAGGCCACGCTTACCATCCAGCACTTCCATGGCGCACCACACCTGCCCCCTCTTCCTCCGACTCCTGGTCGCCGCCGCTAATAGGACCGCTGCTGTAGCAACCCGGCCACCTCCCAGCTGCGAACATTCCCCGCGCCCATTGGCTTCCCACTAAACCGAGGGGTGGAGAGCAGGGCGGCGCGGCGCGCAGTGCGGGTGGGCCAGGGCGGACTGCGCTGGGCTGGCTGCTTTAGACTCGTCCTCCAACGTTGCCGTTGCATCCGGAACGGGGCGTATTCTCGTTCGCGTTATCTTAGTCTGGCAGCTACGCCTTTTTTCCTTCTGCATTTTTTGCTTTAGATGCCAAAGACCAATCCTTGTTTACTCTCCCCATTCGTGTCTTTTCCATAGTGTAAAAGTGCAAGGAGGGAAGAAGAAACTGCCAGACACAGATTTACGAGGAGATCCTATATTCACTTACTTGCCAGTAAGCTTGATTTAATGTACTGAGACAGACTTCAGAATGGATGTTTATAGGATTGTCTTCCTCTGCTCGTGTCTCTCATGTTTCTCATGTAAAACATTTCTCATGTTTTACTGTAGGTTCTTTTCTACATCTAAATTGACGCACATTCGTACACAATACACACGGCAGGTTTTGTTATGTTTTTTCTCTACATCCTAGCAGCGTGACAAGCAGAAATGCAAGAAATGTTCTATTCCAGTCTACTTTTCTGCGTGGAATATTTCACATGGAGGAACATTTTTAAAAATAAGTTTTCCTCCCAAATGCAATATGAAGGTGCGGGGTGACAAGAAGAAATGCAAAATAAAGCCTTTCCGGGCATGTATACTAAGCAAGAGTTCTGCCTGAATGGTGGCGTCATGGATTGTAACTCATGCACTGCGGGATGTGCAGCTGCCATTTAGAATATGCCACTTCCAATTGGGTGTTCACTGTGTCATGCAAACCCAGTCATCATGGCATATTTGAGGGTGAAACAGCTCTTGCATCACCTCACCACTGATCAAGGGTTGTGAGAGTTGTTCAGCACCTGAGTAACTGACAGTTTTTATCTTTGTACAACACAGCACAACTCCCAATTATGTATTCTGCCCAATAATATTTCCCCACAGTTATTGCCCTGTGGAATTCCCAAGCTCAGTTTAAAACTCTGACTGGATCTGGACACAATGCAAATATGTTGTCTTCAAGTGGTGTTGATTATTTTAGAGGGCTTACATTCCCAGAACTCAGGATTTCTTCTCTATGTCCCAAATGTATATGAAGACAGGATGGTCCATATCTAGCTGCAGAACTCTTTTAGTCACTTCTCTACAAAATACTTTGAAATGCTAATAAGCAATAATGAAGAAAAAAAAAAGCAGGAGGAGGGATGCTAGGGTGGAGGGCATCCACAAGAATTAACATAAGTAACACAACACATAATTACACTAAAGAAATTGCTTCTACAAGATGTAGTGGCAAGAAGCAGTTTAGACTGCTGGTCTAAATTGTTGCATTGTCTCTAGCATCAGAAGAAATATGTCTTCGAATAGTTCCTGGGAAACATGACTGCTAAATGAGATAAGATTCTGGTTCTGGCCTTCCCACAGGTTTCTGGTTAGCTATTGGAAATGGAACATTGGAGAAGAGGACTTTTGTTCTAATTCAGCTCTTCTTATGCTCTTATATTCTTAACTTGATAGCAAGGACAAAAAGGGTGAAGAAGTTAAGACATTCTGGAAGAAAGGTTTGTCTAGCCTGGTATGTTTCAGGTTAGAAGACAGATTAGCATTATTATTATTATTATTATTATTATTATTATTATTATTACATTTCTATGCCGCCCCTTGCTGAAACCTCGGGGCGTCTTACAACATGATAAAATACATTGAAATACAATAGTACATAAGGGTTGAGGAAACATAATTGCCCAGAGAGCCTCAGCTACAGTGTGGTATAAGAATGAAAATAAATAAATAAATAAAAATAAGTTTCTGAGCATGCCTATGGGCTAGGAAATAGTCTAGAGAAAGGTAGACAATTTGAGTGGTAAACAGGAATTAAGTGTGGGCTGGCTCTGCTTTTTTTTTTTTTTTTTTTTTGCAATTCATAATGTGTATACCAGACAGGGATAGGTTTAATAGACAGGTTAGTGCTAGGCTTAGGAAAACATAGGTCCTTGTGCATAATGGTCCTGGAACTATTCCAAATGAGGGAGTAAAACTGAGTATTCTACAGGAACCCAGTGTCTCCTGAATTGTGCAAATGCTTGCAATTCACAGAGGCCATATGACCATATCCATGTTAGGATTAAGAGGCAGTTTAGAGTTGGTGTTAGAAAAACTTAAGTTCCTGTGATTGCCAAGGGGCTTGGAACTAGTCCAAATGGGGTAGAAAGTGTGAGCAATCAACAGGAACCCAGAGTGCTCTTTTTACAAGGTGTTGCAATGCACCAGAACTATACTAATTTTTTAGTGTTAGGTTTAATAGCAAGTGTAGGGTTAGTGTTGGGAAAACACAGGTCCCTTTGGATAAGTAGGGCCTGGAATTAGTTCAGATGGGATAGGACAATTGAGCAGTCAGAGGAAACCAGTGTCCCCTGATTTTGTGCAAGCTGCTGCAATTTACAGAGACCATACCAGGCTTGTAGATTTACGGTTATGAAACAGATTAAAGTTGGAGTTAGGAAAACATGGGTCCTTGCACATACTGAAAAGACTGGAACATAGAAACATAGAAAGAGAGAGTCAGAAGGGGCCTCCCCGGCTATCTAATCTGACCCCCAGCTCCAGCCAACTCCACTTATGACATGCCCACCATGTGCATGTCCAGCCTTTCTTTGAACACCCTCACCGATGCAGCCTCAACCATCTCCCGTGGAAGCCCATTCCATACCCTTGGGGTCCTAACTGTCAGGAAGTGCTTCCTGGAAACTAAATGGAACCTTGGCTCCCTGAGCTTTGCTCTGTTGGAACACGTCCTGCCTTCCTCTACAGGGGAGAACAGGTCTCTACCCACCTCTGTGTGACATCCCCTCACATACCTATATGTCGCCAACAGATCCCCTCTGAGTCTCCTCCAGGTTGAAGAGACCCAGTTCCCTCAGTCTCGCCTCATACGGCATCCCCTACAAACCGACCATGAAACTTGTGGTCCTACACTGCACTGACTCCAACCTGGCTATATCCTTTCTGTAATAAGGGGCCCAAACTGAAAACAATACTCCAGTTGCGAGTGCACTAGAGTCATATAGAGTGGTAGTAATACCTCTCTTGATCAAGAAGCCACACTTCTGGCTATGCAACCAAGGGTGGTGTTCGCCCTCTTGACCACCGCATCACACTGCTGACTCATGTTTAGCCTTCAGTCAACCAGTACCCTGAGGTCCCTTTCACAAGTGCTGCTCTCCAGCCACTTGTCATCTAACCTGTACTTATGACACTTATTCCTATGCCCCAAGTGCAAGGATTGCACTTATCCACATTGAACACCATCCTGTTGTCTCCTGCCCACTTCCATAGTCTGTCCAGATCCTTTTGGATTTGGAGTACCTGCTTCTCAGTTGTCACCACTGCCCCAGTTTTAGTATCATCTGCGAATTTGATCAGCAGATTGTTCACCCCTTCTTCCATTTCATTTACGAAAAGATTAAACAGGATCAGCCCCAGGACAGTGCCCTGGGGGACCCAACTTGACACTGGCCGCCATCCCAATGATTCCCCACTAATGGTTACCCTCTGCTTTCGGTCAGTCAACCATGCCCTAATCCACCGGACAGTGCTTTGGTGTATCCCAAAACTCCTCAGTTTCTCCACCAGGATATCATGGGGCACTTTGTCAAAGGCCTTGCTGAAATTCAGGTAAACCACATCCACTGCATCCTCTCCATCTACCACCTCAAATTCCACAAGGGTTGTCTGGCATGATCTGTTTTTGCGGAAGCTGTGTTGTGTGGCTGCCGGCCTCCCTTCCCTATATAGCATCACTAGATCTCTCTCTATTGTGAGCCTTTCCATTGTTAACTGGTCTGTAATTCCCTATGTCCCTTCTACTAACGTTTTTGAAAATTGGGACCACTGGCGCCACCCTCCAGTCCTCTGGAACTTCACCCATTCTCCACAAGGCCTCAAAAATGAAGGCCAGTGGGCGTGAGAGAACCCCTGCCAATTCTCTAAGTACTCTCGGGTGTAACCCGTCAGGGCCTGGTGCCTTTGTAATGTCCAATGCCCTGAGGAGCCCCTCGACTTCAAGGGGGATGACTCTAATCTGTGCCCCTAAGTCCCCAGCCTCATCTAATCTCTTATGTGGATATTCCCCATCCTGCTTTGGGGAGAACAGAGAGGCAAAATAGTCATTTAGCATCTGTGCCTGTTCCCACTGGATCTCCTTCCTCCTTATTTAGTGGTTCCACTACTTGTCTCCTCTTCCTCTTCCTATTTACATGCTGAAAGAAGCCCTTTTTGTTGCTCTTGAACTGATCCAGACTGGACTGAAAAAATGTGGAGTCAGTAGGAACTTAGTGTGTACTGTCTTTGTGCAAGTTTTGGAATTCACCAGAGTATATCAGTCTTTAGTGTTAAGGGTAATAGCCATACTAGTGTCAGGATTAGGAAAACATAAATCTATGTGCTTCTGGAGAGGCTAGAAACAATTTTTATCATTTGTCTGCTTGTTTAAAGTTTTTATAAACTGTTCTTTAGAGAACAGTCTCAGAATGGTATATATTGATTAAAACAGCAAAAACATAAAACATCTACATAATTGTCACAAAACATAACTATAGTAACCACATAAATAAAAATAAGTAATAAATACAAAAACAATTCATCCACAATGACCAATCATTATATAAAAACCAGTATAAAGGCATCCTACTGGCTCAACAATTAAAATGACGGGCAAATAAAAAGGTTTTAACCTGGCACTGAAATGTGTAAAGGGTGAATGTCAGGCGCACCTCCACTCCTTCGGGATTCCAATCACTTTGCAGTGGGCCAGAATCCAAGTTCATGGTGAGTGCATCAGGAATCAAGTCCCATGACTGCATTGCCACCACTGGTAGCAGTGATCAAGCAAGAAAAATGGTGGCAGGAGCCCCTGCTCAGAGCAATCCTCTTCCATGTGCATGTTGCTGCAAAGAGAGCAGCAGGTAGAGAATATGTTCGGTTGCCAGGGATGGTGGCTGGCTTGCCATGTTTCCCATACATGCACCACTGCCACCACTGCCAGCAGTGAGCAGGGAGAGAGTCTGGTCAACCAGACTGGTGACTAGCACAATGACTCACAATTCCCCTCTTCTGTGATTGAGAAGTTTTCAGATAGCACAACCAGAGGTCTGTGAGCATTCAGGGATTTTATCTTGGCTTGGCTCGCTTTGCAGGACTGAAGCAAGCATGAGAGGAAGTCTGCAGATACTAGAGTGACAGGCCCCAAAAAGGTTCATCCTAACAGTAAGGTTAGGGTAAGGAAAACACAGGCCCCTGTGTGTTCTTAGGGACGTTGAACGAGTCCAGATGGGTTTGAAAATGTTTGTGGTCAACAGAAACATGCTGTGCACTGACTTTATACCAGGCTTTTAGTTCTAGGGTAAATAGCCATCTCAGGGTTAGGGCTAAGAAAACACTGGACCATGTGTGTTCTGACAAGCTTGGAACTAGATCAGAATGGGTAGGAAAAGCGAGTGGTCAGCAGGAACCTGTATGTGCTGCCTTTTTGCAATGAGTTGCAATTCACTGTGGCTATACCACTATATTATTTTGAGGATTAAGAGTCAGTCTAGGGTTAGGATTGGGAATACAGAGGTCTGCACCTGGAATGAGCCCAAACGAGGTAGAACTAGTGAGAAGTCAGAGGAAGCCAGTGCTCCCTAACATTGTGCAAGCTGTTGCAATACACAGAAGTCATACCAAACTTTTAGTGATAGAGCTGAGAGAGGATGCAGTTGGACTTAGGGATACATATGGGTTGCATTGGGTCGGGGACATAAGGTTAGGAAATCTTGTGTTCTGTGCAGAGCCAGGGGCCTTGAACTAGCCCAGATTAGGCAATCTGAGCTTCTGCCAAGGATTGGGATTAGGAAGGCCTGAACCTTTGCGCAGGTCCAGGGACCTCCAACTGGCCTAGATTGGGCTGATAGAGTCATTCTGTCAACCAGAATGCCTCGAGTGCTGCCATTCCACATACAGTGTGGATGGACAGACATTCTGCTCCTACGTTAGAGTCATGGTTAAGCTCCAGGAGAGGGACAGGATTACCTGAACTGCTGTGCAGATTCAGGGCCCTGGAACTAAACTAGATGAGGCAGGCCGAGCAAATAATTAAGCAAGGCACCTGAATGTTGCCTTTAATGTATGCTCTCTGGAAATATATTGACTTTTACTCAGGGTAAGGTTTGGGGTTAAACATCTGGATATATTAGGGTCAGGAAAACCTTTGCAGTTTCATTGGCCTGTAGCTGGCCTACATTGGGCAGACTGTGTGATCAGTCTACCACAAACTCATGGATGCTGCTTTGTTGCATTTAATCTGGATGGCCAGGTTAGGGTTAAACTTTGTGTCAGGGTTAGAAAAACTTGGTACTCTGTGCTTGAAACGTGCTTACTGTTGGGCAGACAGTGTGAGTCATCAATCCAGCTATTCCAAATACTGTTTTCAGACATTCCATCTAGATCAGGGGTCTCAAACTCAACTTACCTGGGGGCCGCTGGAAGTAGAGTCTGGGTGAGGCTGGGCCGCATCAAGTATTCCACCACCGCGGTGGGGGTGGGCCGCTCATCCCACGGCCGGCCAGGGTGTCGCCGGCACTTTGAAGGCTGCAGGGCCCCTCCCCCATGCCCCACCTGTCCCGGCAATTGGCCCACAGGCCGCGAGTTTGAGACCCCTGATCTAGATTTAAAAAAAAGGATATATGGATTGGGTAGGAGCTAGCATTATGTATCAGTTTTAGGGTTAAGGTTAGTCTAAGTTCATTGAGCCTGAATGGAGACCAGGTTCAGGAAGAAAGTTAGTTATGGTGAATCAAGACAGCCCAATTGCTGCCCTTTTGTTGTTGTCAGTCGCGAAGTCGTGTCCAGCCCATCGCGACCCCATGGACAACAATCCTCCAGGCCTTCCTGTCCTCCACCATCTCCTAGAGTCCACCTAAGCTCACACCAACTGCTTCAGCGACTCCATCTAGCCACCTCATCCTCTGCCGTCCCCTTCTTCTTTTGCCATCTATTGTCCCCAGAATTAGGCTCTTCTCCAGGGAGTCCTTCCTTCTCATTAGGTGGCCAAAGTATTTGTGTTTCATCTTCAGGATCTGGACTTCTAAACAGCAGTCAGGGTTGATCTCCTCTAGGACTGACTGGTTTGTTTGCCTTGCGGTCAAAGGGAATTGCAGGAGTCTCTGCCAGCACCACAATTCAAAGGCCTCAATCCTTCGGCGCTCAGCCTTCCTTATGGTCCAGCTTACACAGCCATACATTGCAACTGGGAAAACCATAGCCTTGACTATACGCATTTTTGTTGGCAGGGTGATGTCTCTGCTTTTTAGTATGCTGTCTAGATTTGCCATAGCTTTCCTCCCCAGGAGCAAGCGTCTTTTAATTTCTTGGTTGCAGTCCCTGTCTGCGGTGATCTTGGAGTCCAGGAAAATAAAACCTGCCACTACCTCCATTTCTTCCCCATCTATTTGGCAGGAAGTGAGAGGACTGGATGCCATGTTCTTAGTTTTCTTAATGTTGAGTTTCAAGCCAACTTACACCTGGAGTAAGCCATCACACCTCGAGTAAGGAAACACAAAATGGTTTTGTGGAAACACAAAATGGTTCAGAATTGGAAAAGGCACTCAGCAAGGTTACATCCTATCACCTACACTATTCAACGTATACACAGAGATAGTTATATTCTTCTGAATAGAATGCACATTTGGAAGAAACTACCATTGGAGTCAAAATCAGCAGTAGGAATACTGTATAAACAACCTCCAATATGCAGATGATACAACTCTGTTCTGAGAAAGAAAAGAAGATCTGGAGTGGCTAATCCTTAGATTCAAAAATGAAAGCAAAAAAAAAAAAGATTGCATCTTAACATCAAGAAAACAAAGATAATAACAATTGCAGAGAACACACAGATTAGAGTGCAGATTGACAATGAGACCACTGAAACAGTAAAAGCTTTCTGGTATCTAAAATACACCAATGTGGTGACCACAGTCCTGAGATCAGAAGGCGCATAGCACTTGGACGAAGTGCAATTTCCTGCATGAATAACATATGGAAAAGTAAAGACATCAGCCCCTCTACCAAATGCAGATTAGTCAACACAATAATTTTTCCATGTATGACTGTGAACTTGGACTTTGAAAAAGGCAGATAAAGAAGGGTAATACTTTTGAATTGTGGTGCTAGAGTTTACTGTTGCACATCCAACGGTCTGCAAAAATCACAAAGAAGTTCTAGACCAAACCTCACCAAAAATATCACTTGAAGCCAAGATCACCAAACAAAGACTGTCATACTTTAGCCATGTCATGAGAGTTGACTCACTGCAAAAGTCAATCATGCTGGGAGTAATCAGTGGAAAAAGGAGAATGGACCATCCCAGCACCTGTTGGCTTGACACCTCAAAGAAAAACACTGGGATGGGCATGGTGGTCTTGAAGGAAGCAGTGTGAGAGGAGGCATGGAGAGCAATTATCCATAGAGTGCTCAAGGGTTCTCCTTCATGGATCACTGCCTTGTTGTGGCGAAGGGGCTTGTGTAGCTCAATGAAGCTATGAGCTATGCTGTGCAGGGTCACCCAAGACGGACAGGTCATAGCAGAGAGCTCTGACAAAACGTGATCCACTGGAGAAGGAAATGGCAACCCACTCCAGTATCTTTGCCGTGAAAACCCCATGGACAGTACCAAAGGCAAAAAGATATGACGCAGGAAGATGAGCCCCTCAGGTCAGAAGGTGTCCAATATGCTACTGGGGAAGAGCAGAGGCCTAGTAGTAGTAGTGCCAGAAAGAATGAAGCTACTGGGTCAAAGCCGAAAGAGCACTCAGTTGCTGATGTATCTGGTGGTGAAAGGAAAGTCCAATGCTGCAAAGATCTATACTCCACAGGAAGCTGGAATGTAAGATCCATGAATCAAGGCAAGCTGGACATGGTCAAGCATGAGATGACAAGACTGAACGTCGACATCTTGGGAATCAGTGAACTAAAATGGACAGGAATGGGTGAATTTAATTCAGATGACCATCAGGTATACTACTGTGGGAAAGAATCCCTCAGAAGAAATGGAGTAGCCTTCATAGTCAATAAAAGAGTAGGAAAAGCAGTACTGGGATACAACCTCCAAAATGACAGAATGCTCTCAATTCAAATCCAAGGAAAACTATTCAACATCACAACAGTCCAAGTCTATGCCCCAACCACTGGTGCTGAAGAGGCTGAAGTCGACCAGTTCTATGAAGGCCTACAACACGTTCTAGAAGTAACACCCAAAAATGATGTCCTTATCATCATGGGGGATTGGAATGCTAAAGTAGGAAGCCAAAAGATAACTGGAATAACAGGCAAGTTTGGCCTTAGAGTACAAAATGAAGCAGGGCACAGGCTGGTAGAATTTTGTCAAGAGAATACGACGGTCATAGCAAACACTCTTTTCCAACAACCCAAGAGACGACTCTGTGCATGGACATCACCAGATGGTCAACACAGAAATCAGATTGACTATGTGCTCTGCAGCCAAAGATGGAGAAGTTCTATACAGTCAGTAAAAACTAGACCAGGAGCTGACTGTGGCTCAGATCATGAGCTTCTTGTTGCAAAATTTAGGCATAAGTTGAAGAAAGTAGGGAAAAGCACTAGGCCACTCAGGTATGACCTAAATCATATCCCTGCTGAATATACAGTAGAGGTGACAAATAGATTTAAGAAATTTGATCTGATAGACAGAGTGCCTGAAGAACTATGGATGGAGGTTTGCAACATTGTACAAGAGGCAGCAACTAAAACCATCCCAAAGAAAAAGAAATGCAAGAAAGCAAAATGGCCTTCTGAGGAAGCTTTACAAATAGCTGAGGAAAATAGGTAAGTGAAAGGCAATGGAGAAAGAGAAAGATACACCCAATTGAATGCAGAATTCCAGAGAATAGCTAGAAGAGATAAGAATGCGTTCTTAAATGAACAGTGCAAAGAAATAGAAGAAAACAATAGCATAGGGAGGACCAGAAATCTCTTCAAGAAAATTGGAGATATGAAGGGAACATTTCATGCAAAGATGGGCATGATAAAGGACCAAAATGGCAGGGCCCTAACAGAGGCAGAAGAGATTAAGAAGAGGTGGCAAGATTACACAGAAGAACTATACAAGAAAGAGCTTATCATCCCTGATAACCACTATGGGGTGGTCACTGACCTCGAGCCAGACATCCTGGAATGTGAAGTCAAATGGGCTTTAGGAAGACTGAGCAACAACAAAGCTAGTGGAGGTGACAGTATTCCAGCTGAATTATTCAAAATCTTAAAAGACGATGCAATAAAAGCGCTACACTCAATATGCCAGCAAATTTGGAAAACTCAACAGAGGCCACAGGATTGGAAATGGTCAGTTTACATTCCGATCCCAAAGAAGGGCAATGCCAAAGAATGTTCAAACTACCGAACATTTCACATGCTTGCAAAGTGATACTCAAAATCCTACAAGCTCCAGGCTCCAGCAGTATGAGGACCGAGAACTACCAGAAGTACAGGCAGGATTTCAAAGAGGGAGAGGAACTAGAGAGATCAAATTGCCAACATACGCTGGATCATGGAGAAAGCTAGGGAGTTCCAGAAAAACACCTACATCTGCTTCATTGACTATGCTAAAGCCTTTGATTGTGTGGATCACAACAAATTGTGGCAAGTTCATAAAAAGATGGGAGTACCAGACCATCTTATATGTCTCTTGAGAAACCAATATGTGGGTCAAGAAGCAACAGTGAGAACTGGACACGGAGCCACTAATTGGTTCAACATTGAGAAAGGAGTTCGGCAAGGCTGTATACTGTCACCCTGCCAATTTAACGTATATGTAGAGCACATCATGAGAATGTCGGGGCTAGATGAATCACCAGTTGGAATTAAGATTTCTGGGAGAAATATCAACAACCTCAGATATGCAGATGATACCACTCTAATGGCAGAAAGTGAAGAGGAACTAAAGAGCCTTTTGATGTGGGTGAAGGAGGAGAGTGTCAAAGTCGGCTTGAAACTCAACATTAAGAAAACTAAGATCATGGCATCCAGTCCTCTCACTTCCTGCCAAATAGATGGGGAAGAAATGGAGGTAGTGACAGATTTTATTTTCCTGGGCTCCAAGATCACCGCAGATGGGGACTGCAACCAAGAAATTAAAAGATGCTTGCTTCCTGGGGAGGAAAGCTATGGCAAATTTAGACAGCATACTAAAAAACAGAGACATCACCCTGCCAACAAAAATGTGTATAGTCAAGGCTATGGTTTTCCCAGTTGCAATGTATGGCTGTGAAAGCTGGACCATAAGGAAGGCTGAGCCCTGAAGGACTGAGGCCTTGGAATTGTGGTGCTGGAGGAGACTCCTGCAAGTCCCTTGGACTGCAAAGCGATCAGACCAGTCAGTCCTAGAGGAGATCAACCCCGACTGCTCTTTAGAAGTCCAGATCCTGAAGATGAAACTCAAATACTTTGGCCACCTAATGAGAAGGAAGGACTCACTTGAGAAGAGCCTAATGCTGGGAACAATAGATGGCAAAAGAAGAAGGGGATGGCAGAGGATGAGGTGGCTAGATGGAGTCACTGAAGCAGTTGGTGTAAGCTTAAGTGGAGTCCAGGAGATGGTGGAGGACAGGAAGGCCTGGAGGAATGATGTCCATGGGGTCACGATGGGTCGGACATGACTTTGCGACTAACAACAACAACAACCCAAGGGTTGGACATGACTGAATGGTTGAAAACAACAATGACTATCACACCTGGAGTCTGGATTAACAGGGCTTTTCCCTGCATGTTAGGGCTAAGGTTTGGTTTTTGGTTAGAATTCAGGTCAGGAGAAGTTGCTCTCTGTATGACCCTGGGTTCAACAAAGAGAAAGCAAGTGATGAATTAGAGTGTTCGTGTGTGTGTGTGTGGGGGGGGGGGATTTATGAATCCATTAATGAACAATGTGGGTCTACACACAACAGTGAACCTCTTTGAAGCATACTGTTATGAACTTTCAAATAAGGTTGTTCCTGCACACTAATTCAGATGATTTAGAAATGGGTCTGTGAGATGAAGAGATAAGAAAAGCTTTTATAACACCCTGTTTTGTACAAGGAGTCCAAGGTAGCTCACGCAATTCCCATTGTTCTCTCAACTTTATCTCCACAACAACCCTATGAGGTAGGTGAGACTGAGAATCCATGATTAGCCCAAACTCAGTGAGCTTCAAGGCTTCAAGTGAGTGGGGAATATAAACTGGATTACTCTAACCACTATATGAACCTCCAGGATAATAGCTGTATCTATGATCTTGGAGTAGGAAGTCTGGTATCTGATCCTTCCTCTCCATTACCTTCCAGCTACTTTTTTCAAGGCTGCAAGAGCAAGAGGTCTGAAAGGTGGCATGGGCAAGAAAGTGAGATAAGGAAAGGGCAAAGAAGAATCCTGTGACTTCCACACCAACAATCTGCTTTAGACTGAGCCACCACAAGAGTGAAAATGCAATAGCTGAATAGCTGGTGAACAGAGGCAAAAATCTCCTATCACCTTGGCAGGACAATGAATTCATAGTGACCCCCAAGTTTGAAGGCTTCTGTCTATGAGAATATGACCCATAGGATTATGCCCTTATTAACATGTTTGTTCCTTTAAAATGGCAGCTTTTAAGCACTGAAAGGATCAGCCCCGGAACTACAAATGATTCAGATGCAATTCAGCTGTTGACTGGGTAATCATGACCAGAATTTATATATGCTCTAAATCTTCCTTATGCTCTTCGAATCATCTTCATACTCTTCATGAGGTGCAGAGTTCTTTTGCTCTAGGTAGTCCACACTATTTATGGACTGCCTCAAGAGTCGAGGTGGGGGGCGAGATGGCCACGATCGCATTAAATTCAGGTGCAGAAAAAATGCATTATACCAATAGACTATCCTGAGATCTTTCTGGAAGAAAGTTATATAAGCAGACAGTAAAAACCAAAAATAAATGGTTTGGGCAGACAAAATAGGGAAATAGCAGGTTTTAGTGTAGGAGAAAATTTATGCCCAGAAAGGGGGGAAATCTAGGGAATTTGACCTGAGCCAGATTCAGAGACAACTATCAGCAGCATCTCTTGACTTCTTAAGAATTACCACTAAGTAGTTTCTTAAAAACCCCAAAGTAAATATTAGAATTACCTTATCTGGAAGACACCTGTTTAATACATTAAATTGGGTCTCCAGTGTTGGTACCCATAAAAAGCTTAACCATCTTCTACCAGTTACTAGGAAGTTTTGAGGAATGGCAAGGAAATGGCACCCACAAAAGAGGAAAACATTATTTTGGAATATATAAATAAAGGTATCAATTTAAGAAATAGAGAAGTACCCATTCCCCTGTACTTGGCATGAGTTAGGCCTCACCTAAATACAGTGTTCAATTTTGAGAACCAAGGTGTAAAAAGGATGCTGATAATCTGGAGAGGGTTCAGAGAAGAGAACCAAGATGCTTAAGCACATGAAAAAGTCTAATGATTAGAGGCAGAAAAATCCAGGCCAGTACAGCCTTGAGAAAAGAAGACTATGAGGTGACATGATAGCACTCTACAGGTACCTCAAATGCAGAAGAGGGAAAAACCTACTCTCACCCATCTCATATTCTAGAACACAAAAACTGAAGTTAAAATACAGCACATGAGGTGCATGTTAGACACAAGGAAGAATTTAATAAATGGGAGAGAAATAGCTTCCTTGGTCTTCCAAAATACAGACATTAAAGAGAAAAACAATTATCAGAGTAAGATGGTGTAAATGGCAACTAGCACAGCAGGGGGTTGGCCTTAACAGCCATCTCGGCTCCCTCCAACTATATTACTCCCTAGTTTGATGATTTAAGCATTTTTATTGGAAAAGTGCAAGAGAAAGTACATCAAAGTTATACAGGTCAGGAGTGCCATTCATGCGAATGCCTTCATTGTAAAATCCCTTTAATTGGAAAAATTCAGCTTGGTTGCAGCATAAGTTGGCCTGAAGATAAGGAAACCTAGTCTTACAGCCAATAGACAAAGTGAAGGAAGAATTGCAAGATGTCTCTCAGTCCCCTTCATGGGGAGGATATTGGAAGTGATACATGGAAGCTTGCTGTCCCTATAATGCAGAGAGCACAGCTAAGCGATACACTACAGCAGTAACCAGGAAGTGCAAGGACAAGGCAAACATCAACTTCAGGGAGAAGATCCAGCCAGGGATCATTTGGAAGCTTCTCGGCAAATGGCCTCTTCAAGGGCCTGAAGGGGCTGAGCTTCCCTTCAGGGGACAGCTGAGCATTTTTGTCGCATAGTATAGTGTAGAATGATGGCAGGAGAGCCATTTCAGCAGGGGATTGCCTCGCTGAAATAAGCATGGGAAGGGTCAGCATTCCTTTTCAAGGTGAGGACACATGGAAATTTGCTCATCCATTCACGGGGACAGAGCAGTTCCATGATCTTTCCAGCCATGAAAAGAAATCCAAAGGCAAGGAAAATGGCATCATCAGGGGGACCTAGCCCTACCCTATAGAATGCAGGCATGAAGAACCCCAGCAATACAAGCATTCCCAGAGATTTCACTGTCATGCCTGAGTAGTGCATGTAAAACAGAAAGAGAGGAAAGAAAGGGGCAAAATGTTGAAGTGGTAGATCGGTTCCTGGAGAAATTGGAGGACTGATTTCACCCAAAGAAGTCTAAAAGAGCAAATTCTGTTTTCTGTAAGGGTTGGGGTAAAGCACATGAAGTAAGCTTGCCCGTGGAGGGCCTCGCTGAGGGACACTTGTTTCCAGCATATTTGCCATGCAAGCCGTCTTTCTGTGGAGTTGGTTGTGGATGCAGACAAGTTAGATGATGCCAAGCAAGCCTTCTCCTAAGCAGCATAGTAGGCTTCTCAGTGGCGTAGAGGGTGCCGGTGTGGGCAGCTCTACTAAGACATGGCTCAGCTGTTTTTCTAAAATAAGTGCCTTTTCAGCATAAGAGCTTGATACGGCTATTGCGAGGAACATGTATACTGAATTCTTCCCCATCTCTGCTGCAGCATTTCTGCACACTGTTGTCATGCACTGAAGGCCAATGCCCAGACATACGATGAGCAGGGTGACCGTGGAAGGTGGCCTAATGGAAAAGATGTGGATGGCAATAAGCGATGCATGGTGCTGTGAAAAGATTGCACTGCTTTATCACAGTGTCATGGAGGTTTCAAAGGTATGCATTGCAGTATTTGGGGGAGAGTGTAGCCTCATTGTTAGACAAGGGTTAAGCTTCGGGGGAATGTCCTTCATGCCGGGCTGCTGTCCTCTTCATGAGGACGAGAGGGAGAAGTCCTAGATTGGTTTGATGCCTGGTGAGTGTGCCGTTTCTGCAGATGGCTTGGCACTGAGCATCCTAGGACTCATAGAAGCTTAGGGTCCCCTTCATGGGGAAGAGTGCGTATTTGAGCTAGGGAAGTGATGGGGCTTCTTGGAGGGTTGGTGGAGTTTGAATTTCACTTGTGCCAGGCAAGGGTCCCCTTCAGGGGGGTCAGGCACATCAGCACTAGGATACCTTGGTACCTGGTAAGCCAGGTGTGTATGGGGACACCGTTGGTTTCAGATCCCTGAAAATGTTCCCAAGAAGAGTTCCTGTGCATGGGAGAAGCTTAGGAATAGTGCTCTGAGAAGTCTGAGAGTGGGCTGCCAAGCGTTCCCTTCATGGTATTTCGTTAGTTGAAAGTTGGATGTGACTCATGCCAGGCTGCTTTCTTCTTCATGGGGATGCCTTGGAAGTCCTGCTCCCTTGTGGGCACAGCGGAGCCTCTTAGGAATGATGCAGCTCGGTGACAGGTGAGCCATTTCATAATGGGGATTAATTGGATCAGTGAATCGTGGGCAGGTGTCCGCCATTCCTCTTTATAGGTACAAGAATGAAAATAGCACATGGAAGCTGGCTGTCCCCTTCATTCATTCATTCATTCATTCATTCATTCATTCATTCATTCATTCATTCATTTATTTATTTAAAACTTTTTTATGCCGCCCCCATTGCAACGAAGCCTCGGGGTGGCTCACAACAGAAACAAAATACATAAATAAATAACAATACAACAATAAAAAAATTATTTAAAACTCCCGGTGCATCTCAGCTAAAAATTTAAAATCCTATAAATACAAATAATTTAACAATTAAAACAAGTTTTAAATAAAAAGGTCTTAGCCTGGCACCGAAAAACAAATAACGATGGTGCCAGGTGGACTTCTCTGGGGAGCGCATTCCATAGATGGGGCGCCACCGCGGAGAAAGCCCTCCTCCGGGTACTCACCCTCCTAATATCATTCACAGAGGGTTCCCGGAGAAGGGCATCTGTTGCTGATCTCAAGGGGCGGGACGGCATGTCTTCATGGGGAGAGCTAGTCTTGGCTATACATTTCAGGGGACAGCAGGAATTGCAAAGGCAAGGCAAAGGTCCTCTTCAGGTAGACCTCCCAGCCCAGGGATCCTTTGCTTCCTGCTGAACAAACATCCTCTACAGGGGGACAGTTTAGCAAAAACATTGGTGTACAAGATGCCTTGCAACTTTCCTCTACATGGGGATGGGGCAGTCCATTGTGTAATTGTGTACATGTGCAACAAGGCAGTTGGTCAGGTGTTGACTGAGGTGAGACATGGCATACAGGTGCAGAAAGAAGCCCTCTTCTTCGTGGGGAAGAGTTTGGGTTTCACATTTGCCAGGCAGGCATGTGTTCCCTTAATGGGGATGGGGCATTTCAGTGCCATATTACTTACGAGCCTGGGAAGCTTCATCCGTATATAGGCAGGATGGTTGTCAGAGTCCTTGCAGTCTTCCCAAAATGCCATACTATTTGTGGGGGTGCATGAGCTGCCGAAAGCTTGGGACAGGTGCACTTAACAGTTTGACAGGTGACTGCCAAGCTTGCACTTCAAGGGGTTTCCTGAGTTGAAAGGTGGATGTGACTCATGGCAGGCAGCTTTTCTCTTCATGGGGATGCCCTGCACATCCTGTCCCCTTGCTGGCACAGCTGAATCTCTTTAGAGGGAATCTTAGGTTTATGGAAGGTGAGCCTTTTCATACTTAGGTTTGCCCTGTTTGGACAAGTGTGGGCATGTGTCTGCCTTTCCTCTTCATGGTGTGAACTCTGGAAGTAGCACATTTACGCCTACCCACCCCTTCATGAGGGCTGCTCGGCTTGGCAATCCTTTGTACCTATCAATATGGAAAGCAAAGGCAAGGCAAATGTCCTCTTCAGGAGGCACTCCGAGCCCTGGGTTCCTTTGCTGCCTGCTCAACAAACGTACTCTTCAGGGGGATCGTTTAGTACAGACATTGGCAGACACGGTGCCTGGCAACTTTCCTGTACATGGGAATGAGTCTGTCCAATGAGAAATTATGTCAGTGTGTGGCAAGTAAGCTATTAAGGGGCTTGATTGAGCAGAGAGATGACACATAGGTGCAGGAAGCAGCTGTCTTCTTCAGGGGGACAAGTTTGGTTTTCATATTTTCCAGTGAGCCATGCTTCCCCTTCATGGGGATAAAGCACTTCATCACCAGGGTACATTCGTTCCTTGCAAGCTTCCCTTTATGGGCTCTGCTAAGGAGCAAGCTTTTTTATTGTTCTGTGATAGAGCCTTACTTTTGCTTGGGTTTAACTCAGGACTTGGCAGTGTCCTGGCTATAGTCCTCTTCATGCGGCTGTCTGAGCTTCATGCTGTGGTGATTAGCAGGAAGGAAGACTCCTTGTATCATATGAAATGTTTTACTGCTCTTATGTTTCTCGGAGATAATGCCTTCTTTTTCTTTTTCTTTTTTTTCCCTGCCTGTTCTGTCATGTGATGGCATGATTCCTTATGGAATGAAGGCAGTGTTTGCCCCAGGAATGCTAAGGTTTCCTTGAGATCTCACAGCGCTCCCTGAGTCTTGCATGTCAAAAAGAAAGGGAGGAAAGGAAAGGGCAAAATAGTGAAGTTGTTGATTGAATCCCAATCAAAATTGGAGGACTGCTTTCCCCTGAAGAAGTCTAACAGGATAAGTTCTGTTTTACGTAATGGTTTGGGTAGAGCACATGAAGTAAGCCTGCCCGTGTAGGGCTTTTCTGAGGGACAGGTGGTTCCAGCTGATATGCCATGCGAGCTGTCTTTGTGTGAATTTGGTTGTGGATGGAGACATGTTTGATGATGCCAAGCAAGCCAGCTTGATTCTCAGCAGCATAGTTGGCTTCTCGGTGGAGTAGGGGTGCTGGTGTCTCCTCAGCCATGGCTTAACTTTTTTGCCATAATCAGTGCCTTTTCATCGTATGAGCTTGATAGAGGTTTTGCGAGGAACCTGTGAGATGAAATCTTTCCCATCTCTGCTGCAGCATTTCTGCATACTGTCTGGCCATGTCTGGCCAAGCAAAATGTCCTTTGATGTGTAGCAGGGAAGCGTCCTCCTCAAGGGAGATTCTACAGCTCAGAGAACCTTGGGAATGACTCACCTTAGCAGTATGTGGAATTTATATCAGGGTGCTTTCCTCTTTGTGGGGATGGCACAGCTTTGACATCCTTTGCCGTGATCTTCATTGGAATGATTTTACATGTGAGACGTGGTAGCTCAGTGTCCTCTTTATGGATATGACTGTGCTTAGTCCTATATTAGATGTGTGTTAGGCAAGTTACTTTTTCAAGCTGATTGCTCAGTGCTGAGATAATTTGAAGTAATGCAGGCAAGTGTCCTCAGCCTGCGGATGGATCATTTCAATACTATATTGGTTTTGTGCCTTGTAGACCTTCATGTAGATTCATCTACCTTGAGAATATTTACAGCATTGCCAGGCAAGTGCCCTCTTTAGGTGAACAGACTTCATTAGAAATCATTTGAAGCCATTTCAAGGAACTCTCCTTTTTATATAGACAACTTTGTATTGTCTCTTGGCAGGAAAGCACCATCCTTATGTGGATGACTCCAGTTGGGATTAGGTATTAGAAAAAGCTCAGTTTGTGGGCAGTTCAGGATTAGGGTTATTTCTAGAGGCAGAGACAGTTCCCCCAGAGAAAAAGGGAAAGGAGGGAGGGATTGAGCTTTGGAGAAACACTTTTCTCTAGAAATTGCTTTTCAAGATAAAGGAAATCAGAATTTAAATTTGAACAGCCAGGCATTCTTGCTGCTGCTTTCATGCCAATTACTACTGATTGGGTTTTACCAGAAGGCATACAGGACTTGCAGGATGAGAGAAAAATATCCTCATAATCCTGCAGAGTTGCTTCAAGGTACTGTTCTAATTCTAAAAGAACAAACAAGGACAGCAGGGCTTCTCCTGGATCCCTTGCAGCAGAATGGATGAACAAATTTGCATAATCATGGTAGGAAAAAGCCCAGAGTTGTAAGTATTTGACATTACAAGGTGATCCTCCTGTAGGTGATCTGCGCAGGGTTGTATGAAATACTACTCTATCTGAGGCTGTGGAAACTGAATATTTGCGCTCTGCTTCAGAAAATTTGCATATGGCCCTAAACTTAAAAACTGCAACACCATTACAGCAGGATTTGCTTGTTTTACTTTCTTCTGGAAAGGCACAAATTGAGGAGGCACAGACTAGCAGCAGTAATGAACTGCAGCCTAGACCAACAATTCAAAAAATAGCACCAAAGACTCCACACAACAGAAGGCCTTCCTTAGAAGATGCAGAGCAAGTTGAGACCAGTAAAGTGGGGTCTGTTCAGACAGCAGAGCAGAGGAGAGCTAGATGCACCAGTAGGAGAAGCCCACCTTTAAGGGGATTTTCCTAGTGTCATGGAATAGAGTGGGCTAGCTTGAGGTGTGGAAACCCCAAGTACACTGTCCACCTTGAAAATGCTGAAAAATGCTTACTGGATACTCCCTTCCTGCTGGAGGTTATGGTTAGTATTTTGTTCTATACAGTCTCTCATTTGACTCTGGACTTGATAAAGTTTATAATTGTTTGCCTAAACTAGGGAGAGTGAAAATGTTCATGGGTCTGGCCAAAAACAAAGAAATCTACTCAAAATTCTGAAAGGTTTCTGTCTCCCAAACAATATACAAGACGGCAGATAGGAAGAGCCTACTTGTACATTGTATTACCCATTGAGATAATTCTGAACATGGAGAAAACTAGGGAAAAAAGAATTTATATGTTCAGAAAGGCTGGAAGAGAGAAATTTCCTTAGGGTATTGCAATCCAAGAAGGAGGATGAGAGTCAGAAATAGAGGACTGGGAGGTTTCAGGAACCTCCATTCATTATTGTTATGCAGGATTGTAATAATATGTCAGAATCTGCTTTTTAAATACTGGCTGTAGGATATAATTGATGATGTTGTTGTGTGCCATGAAGTTGTCTCTGCCCTATGGGGACCCTATAAATGAAAGTCCTTCAAAATGTCCTATCAAGACATCTCTACTTAGCTGTTCTAAAATCAAGGTTGTAGCTTCCTTTACTGAGTCAATTTATCTTATTTAATCTCCCTTTTCTTCTTCTGACATTACCTTTCCCTAGCATGATTTCTAAACATGATGTGTCCTAAGTATGACAGCTTAAGTTTTTCCATTTTTGCTTCTAAGGAAAGCTTTGCCTTGATTTGATCTACTAATCACTATATCATACTATCAGAAATAGAATGAAACTGATTAAGCAGATTGAACCAGAACAAGGCAGAGTAACCTTAAAGGATCTCATAGTGCCCAGATGTGAAACTGTTAGAGCTGGGAGCACCAACAAAGAATGCAAAATCAAACCTCATTTGTCTGGTCTGACTGGTTGCACAAGTGGGGAAAGTGCTGAGTGCCCATTTCCAAAAAGCCAGGAGAAAGTTAGAAAAGAAAAGGTGACAGAAGAATCTAGACCAGGTACAAATCAATGAGATTGACAACACAACAGTGGAGGAAAACTACCATTCTAGCTTCATGAATGCAATGGAGGATTGCTGTTCCCATGTGGTACCTGAAAACAGATGAGGGTCACTCTTCTAGTGAGAATTTGTCTTCACTAGAAGACATGTCTCAACATGGGCATGGGATGTGCAAACCCACCCCTGGGAAGGGAAGGGAAGAGCATGAGGACAGGGAAGGAAAGGTCTAGGATCCCACTGGTCACTTTTCTTCATTGGAATGGGTAGGAGGGTATAGAAATGAAAGGGGGCTCCAAACTGCTAAAACCAATAGAGTTCTTGATCAGTGCTGTATTTGTAGAATGTCTTGAGAATTTGTTCAATAGAGTGTCTAATAGACTAAAACAATGGTATTTTAATTGTAAACTTCCTTGGGGAACCAATATTTGCATATGAATAAAATAATCAGATAATGATTTCTAATTGTGGCATTCAGGTTTAGAAGTTTTGAATTGTTTCAGTGCCATGATCTAGACCACTGCCAGTGACTGAAACACTGACAGGGGCCAGCTGAGGCAGTAACATCACACTGCCCCTAAAGAAACATTGGATCTGGGCCCTAACATTGACCCAAAGCCCAACAACCAGAAACCATTTGAATCAAGTAGGACCCTCTCTGATTGCAGTCTTGAACACCAGTAGCTAAGCCTCACTGAAGATCCAGTATCTTGCTCCCTCACCCTCATTTGCCAGACATTCTCACCAACACAAGTTGCATGCCTGACAAGAAATAATGAAGAGGCTGCAGAAAGTGAAGAGGAACTAAAAAGCCTCTTGATGCGGGTGAAGGAGGAGAGCGCAAAAGTTGGCTTGAAACTCAACATTAAGAAAGCTAAGACCATGGCATCCAGTCCTATCACTTCCTGGCAAATAAATGGGGAAGAAATAGAGGCAGTGACAGATTTTATTTTCCTGAGCACCAAGATCACCACAGCTGGGAACTGCAGCCAAGAAATTAAAAGACGCTTGCTTCCTGGGGAGGAAAGCTATGGCAAATCTAGACAGCATACTAAAAACAGAGATATCACACTGCCAACAAAAGTGTGTATAGTCAAGGCTATGGTTTTCCCAGTTGCAATGTATGGCTGTGAAAGCTGGACCATAAGGAAGGCTGAGCGCTGAAGAATTGCAGTCTTTGAATTGTGGTGCTGGAGGAGACTCCTGCAAGTCCCTAGGACTGACTGGTTTGATCACCTTGCAGTCCAAGGGACTTGGACTGCAAGGTGATCAAACCAGTCAGTCCTAGAGGAGATCAACCCCGACTGCTCTTTAGAAGGCCAGATACTGAAGATGAAACTCAAATACTTTGGCCACCTAATGAGAAGGAAGGACTCACTGGAGAAGAGCCTAATGCTGGGAACAATAGATGGCAAAAGAAGAAGGGGATGGCAGAGAATGAGGTGGCTAGATGGAGTCACTGAAGCAGTTGGTGTGAGCTTAGGTGGACTCCAGGGGATGGTGGAGGACAGGAAGGCCTGGAGGAGTGCTGTCCATGGGGTTGAGATGGGTCGGACATGACTTTGCGACTAACAACAACAAACAGTGTATCATAGAGCTAGCCTTTTAAGGATCACCATTCTTCAATTACTGAGTGGGCTCTGGGAGAAACAGTCAGGTTCTAGAACTATATAAATGGTCAGTTAATATGTACTTCAGAGATTTCTGGGGCATAGATATAGACAGTGCTTTTTTTGTAAGAAAAAGGGTGCCGGAACTCATGAAATTATTTACCTTTTGTATGTAGTCAATCACTGTACACACCCACACACGTCAGTTGTATAATGAAACATAACAGTTGCCACCTGCAGTAAGCACTCAACGCGCGACCACATTTCCAATCACAAGCCGAGCAGCGCCATCACAACCAGCGCGGATGAAGTATGCATGCATTGGATTCAACAGACAAGCAGCCCACATGCACCATTTTAATGATTTTGCCGCCGACTTGCTACGCTTGACAGAGCAATCCAAATTCACATGGACCAAACATCACATTTTCAAAAGTTACTTTTAAAACTTGGAAAACATGTCAAAAAAAAGGTGCCGGAACTCTGTTCTGGTGCGTTCTATGACAAAAGGAAAATACTGGATATAGATGTTTAAATGACGAAGAAGGCCCATAGTCCAGGAAGAAATGTATATGATTCTTTCTTGGAATAAACTCATATATAGTTTTCCAGCATTCTGAGACGTTCTTCAGTTTGTTTTGCCTCTTTGTATGAATCCCATCTTATACTGTCTGCTCCAAACTACTGCCTGATCTACTTACCCCTGTGGACTCATCCCTGTTGTACCAGGAGCATGCACACACACGATTTGGAAAGAATGTAGAAAGAGAAGCTCTCTGTCAGGATATTGGAAACTCTGGGGTGCCATCTGGTGGGCAGAAACACAATGGCCACTGCAGTATTTTCAAAATTGCCCAGACCTTGATGGAGCTCTCTGCCTCCTGATGAGTGCCAGCTGAAAGAACTGGTGAAAGAACTTTGTAAGAGCAAGCTCTTCCATCTACTGCCTAAAGTACAGATTTTAGCTCCTGCATCTTACCTGACACATGGTGGATCTGATTTCTGTTGTGTCTTGCTATATCTTTTGCTGGTCCTGAATCCTGCCTGATTTATCCTGCCTCAGGTACCTATTAATTGCTCTTTGACTTGATTGTGACCAGGTCCTGTCTTTGTTCTGATATGCACTCTCAGTTCCTGATATGGGCCTGTTTCTCTGTTTCCAGCGCAACTACCAGATTCTGGTCTACTAGTCTCTGCTCTTCTTTGGGTACTATTGCCCAGGTCTCAGTGCCTGTTTTTTTTTTTTTTTACTCCTACCCATGCCCCAGACTTTAATACACTCAGTCACTCTGCGGTACAAATTGTATGTTTATGCACATGTAATGTTTAGGTATATTGAGCACAGCATGCCAGGGCTCTGCTTCCCAGTATATCAAGTAACAGAGTAGTAGAGTGCTAATGTTCTATTACACAGCATAGTGGTGTGGATGTGTAGGAGATAATTTGCTGTGAGACGACTTCAGCTACTTAGGCAATAGGTCAGGCAAATAATTCCAGCTGCAAATCCCAGCAGATCAGATGATGAATCCAGCTGGAGTGAAATAGCATTAAAGGTTCATAGCTATGGAGTACAGCCATGCAGTTCAAACTACAGTACAACAGAGAAAATGCCCAAAGTGATATAACATTAATGTGTGGTCTCTTCTTCACAACCCATCTCTTACAACTTCAATGGTTTTGAAAGCAATTTTCAATTTCCTTATCAAATACATTTTTATCTTTGCTCCATTGGGAGCCAGTTAAGCTATTGTTCATGAGGCAGGGATATTGACAAGACTTTATTTTGGCTACCTCTGTCTTAAAGGCTGTCTAAGTTTAAGGGCAAGTCCTTTCCTGATATTGCAGTAGCCGTATCTAGATGACAAGCAAATGCACCAATCAGGTCAAGCAGCATGAGTGAGTGGGATCATGGTGGCAAGGCCCTTCTTCAAATTCTACATGCTTTGTAGAAAGCTTGGATGAAGCCAGAACATGCTTGACTAGGCATCATTAGAGCCAGCATGGCATAGGGTTTAGAGTGCTACACTGGAACCCAGGAGATCTGGATTCTAGTTCCCATTCAGCCATGAGGCTCACTTGGTTACTTTGGTGCAATCACAGTCTCTCAGTCTATCTATCTCACGGGTCTGTTGTAAGGATAAGATAAGGAAAAGGATTATGTAAGCTGTATTGGATTTCTTGGTAAAATAAATGGGATGTAACAAATAAAAATACAGTGGTGCCTCATACTTTGAACTTAATTCATTTCAGGAGGCCATATTTGCTGTTTATCGAAATGGGTACTGCTTAGGGTCTGGGAATGGATTAATTCACTTTCGATTATTTCTAATGGAGAAAATTGATTTGGACTTTGAATGATTCAAACTGCCTCATGAAATGAATTAAGTTTGAAGTATGAGGCACCACTGTATTCTGTTCTCTTTGCATAATTGGGATTCTTGATGAAAGGAAGAGTAGGTACTTTGGCTCAAAGCAAGAAAACTAAAATCTCTTCAAAGTTCTTAAAGGCAGAGAAGCCATACTCATTGGAAAGAGCCTACTCTAATCAGAAATCAATTTAAGGACATAACAGTTTAACATCATCTTATGTTCAATCCAAGGTTCAAGTCTGTATCTGAATGCCAATTTCAACTTCAGTAAAGAAAGGGTTGCCTGATGGAACATAAACACAGTTCATACTGTTGATTTTGGAACTGGCTTTAATAAATTAATTTGCAATGTTCTGGTATCTGTTATAGCTGTCGTCCATAAATCTTCTTTGCAGATGATGCAAGGGGAATCCTCTAATGGTAGCACAGTTGTGATGCTATGTACAAAGGCACAACATAATCTCTGTTCCTAATTGTCATGCTTATAGGACAATAGGGATTTCTATAAACCATTTGTAGCTTGGGCAAGACTTGACCTGGGGTTAGCCAGCTTCTAGTATGTCTGGCTAACTCCTGATTGAGCTCTATTGATGAATAAATCATCCATGTCAGGGTCACAAGTCTGTTGTTTAATATGTGGATACCTCAACAAGGCTAGTTAACAAGGCAGGTGCCCCCTATAGCTCCACCCCCTTATCTTACAGTTTAGAGAGTTACACCCATGAGAGATAAACTGCAAAAACTGTGCCAGCAACTAAGTAGCAACAATGCTCATTTTTGTCAGGAACCAGTGACATAACAGGAGAATGGGATTGAAAGGCATCAGTCATAGCACAAAATCAAATCTGTCAGTTGGAGTTCTGATCACATAGAAGGCTGCAAAGATAGACAAATGGTTTTTTAATCTAACAATTTCCATTTCACTGGCTGAAGTTTTGTCTACAAAACAGGTCTATAGACACTGGATAGCTTGAGACCTTGGTGTCAAAAGTACCTGTCTATATTTGAAAGGGTCTAAAAGATTGTGATGGGGAAAATCAGCCTCTGGTAAAAGCAGGCTTGTGGGAAATGGCTTTTCTTTGCTCAAATGGTGAAAAAGGAATTGGACATTTTTATGGCAAAGGAAATTAGAGTGATGGAAAGGTATTAAGTTTGGATTTCAACTCTTGTAGCAGCAAGTTCATGTTTCATGTCAGCTGTGAAGAGCACGTGTGTATTCTTCAAATATACAGCTTCATTCTGCAGGCCTCCAAATTGTGAGCCAAGAGGAAAATAAAAAAAGCCCTACTGTCAAACAGATTTCAGGACCAATATGTTTGGTTCCTACCATAATATTAAAGTTATACTAGCTGGGCTTCATACCACCACCTACTGCAATGTATGTGCTTAAAGGGGGGAGGGGGCAGCTCCCTGTGTTAAAACAATTACATTTACATTTTTTTATTCACAGAAGATAAAAATAGTTCCAGGCCATCTGATATTCTACCAGTCTATAGTAGCTATTTTAAGTCTATTTTATCATTTAAAAAAAAACAAAGGGGTACTTTTATTACTAACATGCTATTCAAGTTCTATTATTGGCTGTAAGAAAGCAAAGACAACTTCAGTGACTCTTTCAATACAATGGGATGTGACTGGCAAGTGATCAACACTGACCATGTAGTGAAATCTAAGCACCAATGGCTTACCATGCAACTACCAAACTTCCAAAACCAAAATGTTAAGAAATCCATTTTATTTCTGCATCCTAACAACCTTCGTTTCAATGTTGCTGAGGCTGCATGTATTTATTTATTACAAGCATTTATATCCCATCCTTCTACCAAGTGCTCGGGATGGCTTACACAATATAAAAATTACAATGGTCCCATAGTAAAACCTCAATTATTAAAACAATATAAAACAAACATCATAAACTTAGGAAAGAAAAGGGAGGAAAATAATAGAAAATGCAATTGTGGAGAGAGGAAAAAAGAAAAAATCTTAAAACCTCACCTGTGTTGGGGTTAGCTCATCATGTCTGCAGCCCCAGGTTTAGAACAGGGCCTGGTAATTCACCTGAGTGATCTCAACTGCACTCCTCCCTCCTCTCAGGGTCTGAGAAAGCTATTCCAACCAGCTTGTTAATAGCTTACAAGATTCATCTTGAAGTTGTCAAGGACTTGAACATATAATGTGGGGGAAGCAGTTATCATTATCCATTATCTTCTTCTAATATCACTGGGTCCTTTCCTGTTTGCTTGGATTGCTGGTTTCTGCAGCTATGTTCTATTAATACCTTTACCTTGATACATATAGGCAGATCTAATCAGCTTTGTTGCTCTTCCTTGTAAGTACTATTTCCAACAATTGTTTCCCTTTTTGTTATTCCCTCTTCCATTTTGTAAATATATCTTCTATTTACCATAACTGAGCATGTGTGCTTTATCCCACTTAACTTTGGTTCTATGCCTAGAGCTTTCTGCTTGATTATTAGTGCTGTTTAAGATTTTGGGTCTGGGTATTTGAAATTAAAGGTGCTGGCTTGGATCATTATTTCTTAAGCCCTAGGTGTAAGGTCCAGTTCTGGCTCAAGCAGAATTGGACATAAAGGGTGGTAACAGCTTAGTTTGCTAGAGCTTGGTGTTTATTACTCCTCTTATATGTTTGGACCTATTAGTTCCAGTCATTAATCTGGCTGATACATTCTGCACAAGCTGCAGCTTCTGAGCAGTCATACATAGTGTTCATTGCAGTAATTTAATTTAAAGATTACCAAGCACAGATTGCTGAAACTAGGCTATCCCTGTCTAGATAGGAGCATAGTTGGGCCACCATCTGAAACTGTAGAAGGCAATTCAAGCCACCTTGGCACCTGAGCCTCAGGTGACAAAGAAGAATGAAGAACCACCTGAAAGGTATAAACTTCTTTCTTTAGGGGACTGCAACTTTATTGAGAACAGGCTGGACACCCTCCATTCAGTCAAAGGCACCACCCACCAACAGCATCTCAGGTTTGTTCTGGGTTGAGTCTTTTGTTGCAGCCAGACACTTAGGTTTAGCACATCCACAGCCTCACTGCTGATGATGAAAAGGAGAAATAGAGCTGTGTGCTAGCAGCATACTGAGTGCAATGAACTCCAAAACTATAGCTGAACCCACTCAGTGGTTTCATGTGGATGTTAAACAGCATGAGGATGAAACAGACCCCTTAGGAACTCCGTGCTGGAGAATCCAAAGGGTTGAACAATATTTTATAAGCACCTCTTTCTGGAGACAGCCCTCCATGTCACCACTGCAACACAGTGCCCCTTCACTCCCAACTCAAGCAGTTGTTTCAGAAGGATACAATGGTCGATGGTATTGAAAGTCTCTAAGAGTAATAACAGAGCTTTATACCTCCTGGCATAGGTTATCATACAGGGTGACAAAAGCTATTACCATGCCAAAACCAGGCCCAAACCCAAACTGATAGGATCCACATAATAAGTCTCATCCAAGGGTGCCTGGAGTTGACTGGTAACAACCATCTCAAGAACCTTGCTAATGGGCCTAAAGTTATTAAAGTTTTTTCAGGCGAAAGGAGAATTACTTCAGATGTGGTCTCACTCTGCCTCTTCAAGGCAGCATGAGACTAATACCTCTTTGCAAGAAAATGAATACCCCCATGGACCAGCTGGTTGTTCCTTTCTTACTGACATTTATAAACCAGGGTGGGCAAGGATCCAGAATAGAAAAGGTTGCATAAATGTGGCCAAGCACCTTACCAACATCTTCAAGGTGTACCAACTGAAACCAATCCAATAAAATCAGACCAACTGTACTCTGGATATCTCCACAGATTCAACTGCCTTAATTCTGGAATCTAAGTCCAGAAGATGCAAGAGATTTTTTTCCCCTGGAAGTGCCCATCAAGTACATTGCAGAGTCTTCAGTTAGTTTCACGATGTTCCTGGTATCAGAATGTAATTGGTCCCGGACAACCCTGAAAAGCTGCACTGGGCAGTAAAAGGAAAATTGAATAGAGGCAGCGAGATATTCTTTGCTGCCCTCACTACCTCCAAATAAGCCTGACTGTAGGCACATACCAGGTTTGGATTGCATCTATTGGGAGTTTTCCTCCCTCTGCACTCAAGCTGTCTCTTAAGCCATTTCATCACTCTTGATTTTGGGGTGTACCACAGCTGTATGGGGCAAACATGTCAACCACCTGGGTCATTTCTGTATTCCACAATATGAGCAGGGTTTCAATAGGAGTACCAGCCAGATCAGCTGGAAAATATGCCAGAGCCCTCTGGAAAATATTTAGATCCATTAGCCCAAGGGGTAGCCTATCTTAATAAGTTCTCCACCCCACAAGAGGGGTAAACTGCTGTCTCATGATCAAAAGGCTAAGTCCTATACTCAGCATATCCAGCTGAAAAAACTAATTCCAGAGTATGCCCTGTTAGATGTGTCAGGCTGATGATATGCTGGGACAGTCCCATGGTTGTCATGAAATCCTGAGCTGCCCCAGATAGGGTGCCCTCAGCATGAAAGCTGAAATCTCCTACATTGAGATCCTACATTGTGGGGGACCACCACCATCAGTAGTTTGTGTCAGTATTTTCCCAAAGTACAATGGCTGACATACGGGTACATGCCAACAAATGCAACATAGTATCCACAGTATTTTTAATGCAGTCATGTGTCAGTTGCTAATAATAGTACTGAAATCACAAGAAAATTGCAGGGAAGAGGGCAGTATATAAATATTAAAATATGTTTTTTTAGTTGACAGGGTTTGAAAGGTTTCCTTTCCACTGGTTTCCTTTCATAAATTTCTTCAACATGCATGTAGGAAATGTGGGAAGGGGTAGAAGTGGGGGAGGGGATGTTGCAAAGCAGTTTCTTCAGCTTTTAAACTAATTCTTCCTGTAAGGAACAATATGGCTCCATTGCATGCTGCCTGGGTTTCAATCAGTAAATAATTGTCTGCTGCTTTATGATCTTCTCTAACTTTTATTTTAAAACTCTTTTGTTTTATTTGTAAGATGTCTCAAGACTTTCTGCTGATAATACACATTAAATTAAAGAACAAGGATACAATTGAAGAAATGGTGCTTATTCTTTCAGGCTACATGCAGATACTGCCTTCCTAGCATGCAGTTCTGTGGCACAAGTTACATTGTATATCTCTGAATATGCCCAATTGGACATAGTGGGATCTATTTCTGCATAAATATACATAGGATTACAGATATAAAATTGAAATTCTGCACACATCTAGGAAACTCCTACTGAACTCAATAGAACTTCCTTCTGAATAGGCACATAACATATCTGAGAAGGCATTATGTACTTGGCTTACTGTCTCTGCCAAGCTGAAAGGACCATCTAGCACATCTATTTGTGTTATCACTCCAAGGTAAAGAAGGAATAGGCTTATGTGCAAGCAAGGCAGTTGGATCAATTAGAATCTATGGGATAGAAATGGAAAATGTATTAGCACAATCTTTTTTCTGCAAGAATCCGGGATCTGCAGCCACTGTAAACATTCATTCACACAAGTTTTAAAATTTGTTTAAGACTCAATAACTATTTTGTGTCTCAGCCTCAATTCTGTACTTTCTCAAAACCATGAAGAGCTACAATTGTTCCACTTATACTATGTTTAGAACACACAAAGGTTGTGTACTATTTTTGCAGCTGTAGAGTGAGAAAAGTTGCACCTACTCTTTTATTTAAAGAAAAAGTAGATAAGCCTTTGGAAGCAATTCACACTAGTTTGGAAAGAGAATAGCAACACAAGATTAAAGCCATAACCCATAGGTTAAATTTCCTAAGGTTGCAATGGCAATAACTTTCCTTCAGATTTTGATAAGGTGGGAGGGGAGAACCAGGAAGAACCTCTACCTCCTTGTAATGTTTTCATGTCAACATTTTAAAAAACTAGAGAAAATTAACCATAGGCAGACAGACAAGCTATCCAAAAGCTTGTCTTAGCATTATGGTATATAAAAATATACCAGGTAAGTGTAAGGCATTCTGCAAGGAATTGAGGCCTGGTAAGTGTTGAAACTCCCTATACACCTGCAAGGTAGTTGGCTAGGACAAAATAAACAAGGAACACTTTATTGCAGTGCATTTCAAATAAAATGAATGTGCTTGGCAGAAACTTTTAAGAATCTTTTTTCTCTTTCATTCATTTTCCTTTTAAGAAATCCCATTCCATTTTCTCACCTTATCTTTCTCCTATAACAATTTCAAGTGCCTAGACGAACTTCCATCCTGCATGGTTTTTTTTTTTTTAATGTGAATCTTTGTATCCTATGGACATGTTTATAAATGTATTAAAAGTGTATTCAGCATGCTTAAGCTCTCTTTAATAGTTGTCACACTTAAGGAGTCCTAAGTTAAGTGCATAATCCTGTGATCTTTGCAAGAATCCAAGCAATCAGAAAGCAGTGAGTGATCTACCAAAATGTGACCAATAGACCATGAGCTCTCATTTTGCCCACTCCTGCTTTTTTGTCTTATAAGCTTTCCTTGTAACCAACTTGGCGAATCAGAACATATATTCAACAATTTTCTTGATTCTAGACTAAGTAGATAGATGAACTTTCCTCAACCCATTGCCCTGCAGATGTTCTTGGACTGCAAGTCTTATAATCTATGATCATTGCCAATGCTGGCTGGGTGAAAACTTCAGTCCAAAATATTTGGAGGCTAACAGGTTGGGAAGGCTGGATTAGATGTTATTTTTCTACATTCACAGAAAGAATTTTTCTACATTCATGTGTGGTGGGAAAGGCAACAATACCACAAGAGGAAAACTAAGTGAAATGGGTGAGTAGAATGGCAACCACATTTTTAAGTAGAATGTACACATCAAAAGCTAAACTTTGATTATAAGTGATCTATGTCTGATTTCTGGTACAGTATCAAGGAATGATGCTTCTACACAACAAAAGATGCACAGAGGAGACTGTGCTAATAAGCCATAAACATACTGCTGGTTTGTTATTTATTAATATTACTTGCTGAACTCAATACTGATCAGAGAGTTTACACATCTCTCTCTCTCACACACACAAATAATATGTGACAACTCACCACAATCTGTATATATTGTAGAAACAACAGCCATGGCCACAACAATAAAGATATTCATTAACCAATATTCAAATTTACTAGAAAGCAAAGTTACACTAATCCTTTAGTAAAGTTTACAAACTTTTTTTAAAAAGTGCATAACATTTCAAACAAAGTAAACATGACATCACTTTACTAATAAAGAAAAATAAACATTTGGGCTTAGAATAAAACAACAAAAACTCTGTGATAGGTGTCCACTTGATTGCCATAGCAAGACTTTTTTTGTTTTGTTTTGCTCCAGCCTTGACTACTGAAAATTAAGAACCCAGTTCTAAAGACTACAATAAATATACATGTCATTTTAGAGAACAAATATTGACCATCTTTCTGGGGCTTTTCTGTTTCTCATGTAACCCCAGTGCAACATTTCTGCTTTTAAGCTATACTGATAAGTTTACTCCTAAAACTTCTGCACTAGATTTTTTTAAAAAAAACCTTACATTTTAAATTCCTTAAAGGAGAAGATTAAAGAACGTATTCTGTTTGAATCTTGGATTTCCAACCAACTATAAGCAAAGTGACTTAACTGTACTAAGAAAACACCAGACATGTCAAACTACGTGTTTGTTATATTGTATATTCTTCTGTGAAAGAATGCTGATGAATAATTAGGTTACAATTCCATCTGTTTAGTAGTTTTAGAGTCTATCAAATACACACCACCACATTATGCAAAAAGAAGAAAAGAACTGTAGCCCTTTCAAAACAAGTGGTAGAAAAAATTCACAGTCAATGAAGTTGCCTTCATAAGTGTTTTGAGAAGGGGCAGTGTACTCTAAATTGTACAATATAAAACATTGTAAGTAACAGAGCTGAAAAAACATAGAAGCAGAGTTCCTTGAAAAAACAAACAGTGCTTCCTTTACAGGTGATTCTAATAGGTGAACACTCTAGCCAGACAGCTCTGAGGTTCAGTGAAGCCATTGCCATAACAATGCAATTCATGCCCCTGGTGAGTTGAAGGCCACTTGGGACACAACCTAGTTTTTTCTATGTCTTACAGGCATTTCATCAAATGGTGATTTGTGATGAGATCCATCTGTCAAGAGTCTCGCAAAGTCAGCAACAAAGTCTCAACCATTGCTAACAGAGGTAGAGAAAGTTCTGTCTATGGCTACCACCTGCTTTCCCCTTTTTAGGGCTGGGTTTTGTCGGTTTGAATAACAAAACACATCCATTTTTAATTTTGTTTTATTTGCTGCTGCTGTTGTTCAATCAGCTAGCTCACAAAATACAATTTTTCCTGGCAGGCTCTTGAAGTTGGAAAACATCCCACAACTGCTGCTGTTGGTCAAAGTGGGACATTAGTTTTCTTGTTTTGTTGCTTCTCCCTGGGGTTCCTCAGTTTGTTCAGTGGGATTTCTCTGTGCATCATCTTCTCCTTCTGCAAGACACAATGAAGATAAGCAGCAATGAAAGTGTGTTCAAATTGATCCAACCAAAGTTTGTAAATTCCACAACATTAAAGGTGAGTGGATAAGAGGCTTAGTCTGCCTTTAGGCAAATCACTACCCTACACAGAGTAGTGCAAATTAAAGAGCTATTGTGAGGACAATGAGATACAAGCTGTAAAGGCACTCTGTTCTCTGAAGCAATGCAGAAATGATCCAGAAGGCCTCAGATGTTTGTACTATGAGGCAATGACTGGATGGTAAAGAACTTTGTCATTGCCTGCCCCTCCCGCCAGTGTGTCATTCTGGATCTCATGGTTCTTGCTATTATGCTGGATACAGATGTTACTGGCAGCAGTTTGGGATGATGTCACATAGAAATTGATTTCTGTGCTTCTGTCATGTAGCATGAAAAATAAGATGGCAGTAGAAGAAGTGCAACAGTTACTAATCAATGATGAATGTTTACTGGTATACAAACAGTAGGCATAGCAAACATCTTTCTCAGAAAGTGAGAACAGTGATATATAGGTAGGCTTTTACTCATGTCATGGTCTGGTTCACACTTGAATGTATTTCCACATCCATCTTGTGGTATTTCAATATTTCAGGAAGCAGCAGTTGCCAGGCTTCTTCCTCTTTTTCTCCATACTCCTCTTCTCTCCCCACCAGTGCTGCTGCCACACTCCTCCTTTACTCCACAGTGGCCACCTGCCTTCTCATCCCGCCACCACATCCAGAATGCCTCACTCTGAGAAGGTCCTCCTCCTTGATTCTGGGTGAGATGGCCTTGGTGCTTGCCTGTGTTATGACAGTACAGGCTATTTCAAGACAACTTCACCCAGAATGCCTGGTTTGCTTTGTGAAAGAACCTCTCAAAATGAAGTATTTGGGCCACACAAGTTCTTTGGCAAGCTGGGCCAGTCCCTTTTCTGCCAAGTCATATCCTGCAACAGGGAAGCAGCCAGTTAAGCTTTCCAGAGAGGCAAGGGAGAAGAGCCAAAAATACTGCCACCTTCAGAGGGTCATTTGTTTGCCCTCCCCATTTCATACCCCAGGTGATGGCCTGATTTGCAACCCCCTCCTGTACCTGCATATGTTATTGAAAAGCACTGCATTTGAAGTAATGTTTGTGGTGTTATATTTCTCAAGGCCTTTTCACACACGGAAGTCATTTGTAGTCTTAGAAGCAACCCAGCCTATTCTTCTAACTTCTAGAATTATTTTAGAATGAGAGAGAACTGAATAAGAAAACAACTGTGATGCTTGCACTTCTTTCAGTACTGTTCTGAAGAATGAAGAAAAAGATGGAACTAATGATACAATAAATGAAATTCAAGAAAATGTGTCACATCAGGCGAAGAACATCCTTTTGCCCTCACAATTTGTCCACTCATCAGGTGTTCACTCTTGGAAGTTACAAAGAGTTACAAGTTATGGAAGCACAGATGATTACAACTAATTCCTAAACATTTTTTCTTAAACCAAGAAATTTCTGGTTAGGTGGCGCAATCACAGGACCAGCTACTTAGCATTACTTGTACCAGCTCTATATAGATACTTTGTGGTTAAGTCAGTTTTCCCAGCTCAAGAAGCTATCAGGACTGGCAAGTTCATGTTGCTAACAACACCAGTACTGGGATGGTATCTTTCACCACATTTGTGGGAAGCAGGATAAAGGACCATGGATCAATGGAACAGCACATGCTTTGCTTGCAGAAGATGCCAGTTTCAAATCTTAGCATCTCTGGATAAATTTCTGGAAAAACATATGCCTGAAACCCTGGAAAGCTGCTGCAGTCAGCAACAGTCAGTGTTGACAAAACTGAGATAGATGAACCAAGGGCCTGACTCATAAGGCAGCTGGCTGTGTCCTGGTGGTGAGGAACATTCTGTTCTCCAACTGTTCTGTTTTCCAACAGGTCGCTATTTCTCTCACCTGCTTAACTATCTACCACTTGAGGTGAGCACTTTACACTGCTTCATGGGAGGGCAAGTCCTACTCTTAAGACATAGGGGGAGTATGGTCTCAGTGCCAGCATGGCTATGCTGGACCAATAACTCTACTATAGGATCTCCTGGGGTACAATGGCCTCATGGCACATGGCCCACATGCCAGATAACTCTGTCAAACAGTTAAGCAGAATGGTTCATGATCATCATAATTAATCTGAAGCATGTTAATGTCACTCTTCAGCCAAAAGGCTCCCAGAGTGGCTTACACATAGCCAATCAGAAAAGACAGTTCTTGTCCGTAGGCTCACAGTCATGAGGTTTAACAGAGCAGGCATTTAGCAGGCTTAATGAAATAGCCCTGTTCTTTCTCTCATTTTTCTGCACAGCCCTGCTGGAATGGCTAGTGCTGGTGACAGCTGAAGAGTCTTCATGAAGGAATTATGTAATATAACTAGTTTATTTTTCTACATTAGTAAAGTGATGTCATGTTTACTTTGTTTGAACTGTTATGCACTTTTTGAAAAAGTTTGTAAACTTTACTAAAGATTAGTGTAACTTTGCTTTCTAGTAAATTTGAATATTGGTTCATGAATATCTTGCTAGGAACTTAAAATGTCCAGGGGCAAGGCTTGAAGGACAAAAATCAGTGTAAAATCCGCATGTGTGCATGTGAGAGAGAGAGAATGAGAATTTTAAAATAATTTAAGGGTTATTTGAATTCACAGAACACAAAGCCAGAAGAGTAACTTCTCTAAAGAATCTAATATAACATAATTTTGCATCTTGGCCCAGAACAACCCAAATCAATGGAAAGGGTACTTTCTTAACTGCTGTGCAGGGAAAGATGGGGTGGGTGGGTGTATTATAGCATGTGAGGAGGAGGAAGTGAATCCCTTTTCAGCTGCAATTCCTTTTGCAAAGGGACAAATAAACAGGAAAAAGGCCTTTCCACTGACAATGGAACCCATGAGCCCACAACTAGGAATGTCCCTGCACTGAAAAATATTAAAGAATAGAGATGCTTGCTCTAGTTTAGGCCTGTGCAAGTTGTGATCCATCATGTCAACCAAAACTCACCAGTCACATAACACTCCTCCCCGCTCTACTCACCTCTATGAAAAAAACACATGAATTGTCAAGCAGCTGACAGGTGGATATAATCATAGACACAGACACAGTCTTTGACTTTTGTCTATTACTGCGATATGAATTCACCAGACTACATTAAACAAGCATTCACATAAATAAGTCAGGTAAAGAGAGAAATGGTCAACACAAAAGGTCAACACAGTGTTTGCATGAGTGATGCCCTAGAACCATAAACATTTATGCTATTAACAATTTTCTGTAACTGTTAAAAAGTTAAGTAATTACCAGTTTTGTTTATATCAAGTTCTGATAACTTCAGGGATAATTCACTTGAATTCCCACTCGTAGAGGACACAAGGATATCATGAAGAGCATTCCTTCTCCCGGTTCTTCCAGAAGCAATGAAATCTGCATAGGTAGATTCCACATCAGTCATTGCTAATAATCCTCATAGCAGTACCTAAGAGAATTCAGATGAAAGCAGATCTGTTAACTGAATGTTAGAAGCACATGCAAGAGGATGACAAATATGGGCACGGCCAAATACATGTTAATCTGAGAAGCTGAAAAGGAATTGCACATTTGATGTCATGTAAGGATCAGATGATGCAGCAGTCAGGAAGCATACAATAATTTTACTGTTTTTCCTAAACAAGAACAGAAAAGTAACAGGAAACTCTGGACAGTAGTCAGTCAGAATTATGTCTGTTACCATCTACTGTCTAAAATATATAATACCACTAGCCACATACTAATAACTGCTTCATCTTTTAGAATTTTGAATAGCTCAGCTGGAATACTGTCTCCTCCACTAGCTTTGTTGTTGCTCAGTCTTCCTAAGGCCCATTTGACTTCACATTCCAGGATGTCTGGCTCAAGGTCAGCGACCATCCCATTATGGTTCTCAGGAATGTTAAGGTCTTTCTTGTATAGTTATCCTGTGTAATCTTGCCACCTCTTCTCAATCTCTTCTGCCTCTCTTAGGTCCCTGCCATTTTGGTCCTTTATCATGCCCATCTTTGCATGAAACGTTCCCTCCATATCTCCAATTTTCTTGAACAGATCTCTAGTCTTTCCTATTCTATTATTTTCTTCTATTTCTTTGTCCTGTTCATTTAAGAACGCATTCTTATTTCTTCTAGCTATTCTCTGGAATTTTGCATTCAAGTGGGTGTATATTTCTCTTTCTCCCTTGCCTATTGCTTCTATTCTTTCCTCAGCTATTTGTAAAACTTCCTCAGACATCTGGCTTTCTTGCATTTCTTTGGGATGGTTTTAGTTGCTGCCTCTTGTACAATGTTGCGAACCTCCGTCCATAGTTCTTCAGGCACTCTGTCTATCAGATCTAATTCCTTAAATCTATTTGTCACCTCTACTGTATATTCATCAGGGATATGATTTAGGTCATACCTGAGTGGTCCAGTGCTTTTCCCTACTTTCTTCAATTTAAGCCTAAATTTTGCAACAAGAAGCTCATGATCTGAGCCACAGTCAGCTCCTGGTCTAGTTTTTACTGACTGTATAGAGCTTCTCCATCTTAGGCTGCAGAGCACATAGTCAATCTGATTTCTGTGTTGACCATCTGGTGATGTCCATGCACAGAGTCGTCTCTTGGGTTGTTGGAAAAGAGTGTTTGCTATGACCGTCGTATTCTCTTGACAAAATTCTACCAGCCTGTGCCCTGCTTCATTTTGTACTCCAAGGCCAAACTTCCCTGTTATTTCAGTTATCCTTTGGTTTCCTACTTTGATTGATTTTTGATTGATTGATTTATATCATGCCTTTTTCCTACAAAGGACTCAAGGCAGCTTACATCATTCTCCTCCTCCATCTTATCCCCACAACAACAACCCTGTGAAGTAGGTTGGGCTGAGAGTCTGTGACTGGCCAAAAGTCACCCAGTTGGCTCCATGGCTGAGCGGGGACTAGAACCCAGATCATCTGAGTCCCAGTCCCTGCTCTTAACCACTGCACCACACTGGCTCTCTTTAGCATTCTAATTCCTCATGATGACAAGGACATCATTTTTTGGTGTTATTTCTAGAAGGTGTTGTAGGCCTTCATGGAACCGGTCAACTCCAGCCTCTTCAGCACCAGTGGTTGGGGCATAGACTTGGATTACTGTGATGTTGAATGGTTTGCCTTGGATTCGAACTGAGAGCATTCTGTCATTTTGGAGATTGTATCCCAGTCCTGCTTTTCCTACTCTTTTGTTGACTATGAAGGCTACTCCATTCTTCTGAGGGATTCTTTCCCACAGTAGTATACCTGATGGTCATCTGAATTAAATTCACCCATTCCTCTCCATTTTAGTTCACTGATTCCCAAGATGTCGATGTTCAGTCTTGTCATCTCTTGCTTGACCATGTCCAGCTTGCCTTGATTCATGGACCTTACATTCCAGATTCATATGCAGTATTGGTCTTTACAGCATCAGACATTCCTTTCACCACCAGATATATCTGCAACTGAGTGTCCTTTCGGCTTTGACCCAGTAGCGTCATTCTTTCTGGAGCTACTAGTACTAGCCCTCTGCTCTTCCCCAGTAGCACATTGGACACCTTCTGACCTGAGGGGTTCATTTTCTGGCATCATAACTTTTTGTCTTTTGGTCCTGTCCATGGGGTTTTCATGGCCAGGATACTGGAGTGGGTTGCCATTTCCTTCTCCAGTGGATGCTAACTCAATTGATGCTAACTGAAGCCTTTATTTTAAGCTTAACTGCATCTGAAGAAAGGCAACAGTGATGGAGGCACCAGGCAAAATGTTGGGATAATGAGAGACAGGAAATGAATTGTACTTGAAGATTTGCAATGATCTAGGACAGCATGCAAATTAACTGAAATGTTTACTTTATTTGATATGCTACATTAATTGGTTGGCTTTGCCTTCAATGAAGTCCAGCAACCCTCCTGGCTGGGAGCCTTCTTGTCTGGAAAAATTCATACCCAAACAATGAAAAGTCAGATAAGTAGTGGTAGTTTCTAAACATTTGTTAAGTGCAAGTCCATACAGACTTTAAAATGTAAAAAAATGTAAAGGTTTTCCCATGACATGAAAGTTCAGTCATGTCTGACTCTAGGGGGTGGTGCTCATCTGCTCATCTCCATTTCCTAGCTGAGGGAGCCAGCATTTGTCAGCAGACAGTATCCATGGTCATGTAGCCAGCATGACTAAACACTGAAGTGCACGGAATGCTGTTACTTTCCCACTGAAGCGGTACCTTTTTATCTACTTGCATTTGCATGCTTTCGAACCGCAAGTCACTCCCAAATTCTTGGCTGAATGAGAAAATCTGAAATGGAGGTTCAGGTCTCTCACCATCCCAGCTCTTGCCTGCTTTCAATGCAAGCAGTGGCACTCTCTTGAAAGAAACCTGCTCTTGACAAGGGCTGGTCTATTTTTAGCCTATTTTTTGGGGTATGCTCATCCACCCCTCCCCCAGTCTCTTTTTCTTCACTCTCAGTGAAGCCAAGAGACAAATAGCATAATGAGCCCTCCCAGAGCCAACCAAACAGTAATTTGAGAAGCAGGCGCAAGGCGATTAGGTACAACATTTAATACGGGTTAAATATAGCCATATTGGATGTCTCTAAGCAACCTATCCACACACTTGGACTGATGGAACATGTGAGAATGGCATGTGGCAGGGACATCAGTCCAAACACTGACACACTACCTTGAATGCTGCAAATAGGATCCAAAATGAAGTTCATTAGTAAATTAAATTTCACCCCTCAAGGAATGCTATCAAATCAACAATGGGCTGACTTTGGCTCCTACAATACACCATTGACACATTTAGGGTTAAAATTTGGCCTTCTTTAGGAGCTACAAATTGCAGTGTCAGTGCAAACCAAATATCAGCACATGTGAAATTATTTAACAGAAACAGGGCAATGTGTCTTTCCTCTTTCTCTGCCTCCCTCATTACTTTTTTTTCTTGTCTGTAGCTCTTTGTCAGCTCATAGATCATTATTTTCCCCTCCCCAGGCTGACTAAGACCTGTATATAGTGCCATTCCAAGACCCAAAATACCTTGAGGATGGACATGGTAGCCCTTAGAAACCTTGCCTCTTGGTGTGACATGTCCAAGACCCAGAGAAATTTCAGATCTAAGGCAACTGCTTAAAGAACACCAAAGAAGAGGAAAGACATTGCCAAAGAGAAGACACTGGTTTACATAAAATTAATCTGTGTTAATTCATAAGTATGAATCCAGATTTATCAACAATTACAACAGAAACCCTTTCCCCTGCTTATTCTTCTGTCCAGGTGCTAAATGCAGATGGATAACTTCAACACCCCTCCTCCACTGTCTTAAGGTTGTTCTTTTTTTAAAGCAGATCCCCCTAGACAAGTTCCTCAAATAGAACACTCATTTAAATAGAAAAATGTCTTCTGACACCCATTCAAACAGAGAAATATCCCCTGTAAAGTAGGCCACTTGGCCACCTCAAGTATAAATAGTCAAGAAAAATTACTTTTGAATCTCAGAGGCAGGCTAATTAGCAGTGCCAACTCTCAAACACAACATAGCTCACTCTGTTAAGGTGAAGGGTTGACAATGGTGGTTGGGCTACTGCAGAAAGAAACTATATTTTCACTGTTTCCATAACTAGCAACTAAGATGCAAACCATAAAGGTCTTTGAAGATCTCAAAGGCCATGAAGGTGGCTAAAAAAGCCAAGATGGCAAAGTTGGTGGAAGCTGTGAAAGTGAAAGGCTATAAGCAGCATTCCAGAGACCGTTCCGATTCAGATCAGAGTGGGAATTCAGTGCCAAACATCCTGGAGCCAGAACTGCTGGAACTGAGACCAGAACCCATCTTGGTTGCCTCATTATTGGAAGGGGAGATCTGAGACATATCTCCAACTGCTCAGCCCCCTTCTGAAGTTTTGGCACCACACCAGGAACCAACCTCCCTCAGATCCAATTGCCACAGCAATCACTCCTGTTCTCTCCTCTCTGACTGGGACAGGTGTTCAGAATGGTCTGTCCCTCCTCTGTACCAAGTGTATTATGGCCCATGGAGGTATCTTTGTCACTCCAAAGCCTTCTACAGTCCTCAGTACTGAGAGGATTTCTATCCTGAACCTCACTGTGGAAGATGAGGCCATCTCTATTAGAACTCTTAATTCCAAAGACTGCCATCTCTGCCCCCAAACCTGCAAGAGCTTCCTTCTTGACATACAGATCTTCAGAAACACTTGGAGTGTGCCACATCCTTTGCCATGTCACTATGCCAGTCATCATCTCCTGCCTCGTCTTCCATCAAATGTTAAAGATTACTTCTGAGTAAGAGTCAAGCACTTACTCACTGGTCATCTACCTTCTCTCCAGACAGGACTGTGGGAACCCTGCCTATTCATCAGTAGGTATCAGTCAGTTATCTGAAAAGATCTTGAGAAAGATCCAATTTCTGGGAATGGTCTACCCAACTGCAGGTGGAGAGGATAATAGTCTTCTATGTAATCCATGTGAATGCAAGTGGTGATGCCATTTCTGCCAAAGCTTCTTCAAACAGTGCAGCAGTCATGGAAGGCTGCCTCAACTATGACACCAATGTCAAAGTGCCTGGCAAACACATATAGAATTCAGGAAAAGAATGTGGCCTTCCTATTCCAGCATCTGCCATTGTGGAGTTGGTCCATGGGAGTTAACAGTGTGAACACTCTCTGCCAACAGAGAGAACACTGCCTAGACTTGATGGGGAGGCACATTTACACCTTTTCTGTTCTGGGACTACAATGTATTACTAGGCAACCAAGGCTCACTTCCAACTTTCCTCTGGTAGACTGACTCCCTTTGTCACTACTTGATGGAGGACCAAAGCGAGCTTGCCAGGGTGTTCTAGACAGGAGCCATGTGCCTCTCCAGTCTACAAATCAACACTGCCAGACATCAGGTGAACTGCAGCATGAAGCCTCTGATTAGTACAGTGGTGTTATAGAGGCACACTTGACTATGCTCATCTGATCTGTTTCAGGAGGCCCACTCCTGAACTGAAGCCCTGCCATTTGATGGAGAGGGCTTTTCAACATGAAGACAGATCAGAAGATGGACTCTATCCAAAAGGAATGAAATAGGCCTAACATGAAGAGAATGGAATCTTAACAGCTGTTGCTAGTAATTCAGGACCAGCAAATTCAGGACCCTGTTAGTAATTCAGGACCAGCAAACCACCATTCCCATCTTAGGCCCAAACAAACCAATTGTGCCAGCATTCCAGGCACAGGAACAGCCCCAGTAAGTACTGCCAGGGGTGTAAATGTTCAGAATCTGACAGGTGGCAATAAGAATTATCTCATTGGGCTGGCCTCTCTTCTTCCCCTTTTTTGTATGATGGACATATTTCTCTTTCCTTTCCACATAGGACTCAGACATTGAATGTTATTGTTTCCCATCTACTGCGGAAAGAGGTTACAGGATCAAGTTCAATGACCTTCCACTTCTCAGCACTGTAAGGAGTATGGCTCCATCTATGGCCTTAACCTTGGAGGAAGACTTGCAGCTTTCAAAAGGAGCAATAGCACAGGTTTCTCCTGAGATGAGATTGAGTAGCATCCTTTAGTTGCCAGATGCCTACAATTATTTGTAACAGGTCATGTGTACATCTATTCTAGAGAATTTGGCAGGAAAGGAAATAAAAAGTCAAAGTGGCAGAGAGATAACAGTAAAAGAATGGTAGGCAAGGAGGCTGAGATGAGGGAATGGGAAAATTTTTGAAGGGGTGTATAAGAAACTTGTATTTCACAGAAGGACAGACACCATAACAATGGAGTTAACATTATTTATTTCAATTAAAATGAGCACAAAAGTGAAAAGTTTTTGCAAATAAATGATACCAGGTCAGGTCAAACAATAATTTCTTGACACAGTAAGCCATTAACTGATGGCCTCCACATGTACTCCCAGAAAGAATATTTCCTGCATCAACTATAGTTCACACTCTTATCCTTTACATATAAAGATTTACCATTTCACATTTGTCCATTGGTGAAGTCAGGTTTTTCTGATCCTTTTTTCCATAGTTGATTTCTAAGACTAAGAGCAAAACCACTAGGTAATTGGGCAAATGACCAGCTGCAATGAACCACTCCTTAAAAACTTAACAGCTGGGCTCTTGATATTAATTTAGCACCAGTCCAAAGTAATACACTAATTATTTCCTGCTAGGCTGCTAACTTACACCAGTCTGTTAATGTAGAACCTTATTAGAAGGCCTGTTTTCATGTGCCATAGAAAATTGCCTCTTGCTTGAAGACTGCTATGAGTTTTCCAGGGAACTGACAGCAGACACACTAGTGGACATTGGTCAATTAAAATATTCTTGGCTTTTTTCATGCTAGCTGCAATTAAATTTCCCATAACTTATCCCATACACATGCTAGGTTGAGACAACACTTACGATTACATGCTTTGCAGACATTTCAGTTTTTTATCCGAAGGGGATGAAATGAGAGAAAGGTCAGAGTGGGCTTCCATAGCTGTATGGCAAGCAGCTACTGGGATGAACCTTTTTGGAAACCATCCCTCCAGTATCTGAAGACTTCTTTTCATGCTTGTTCCAGTTCTGCAAATGAGCCAAGCTGAGAAGTTCAGAAATGCTTGCTGACCTTCAGCTGCACGACCATCAACCTTCCCCACCTGTTACTATGGGAAGTAGTGGCTGGGAAAGAAGGTTGGTCACCATGACTGACACCTGGCATGCACACTTGCACTGCTGCCGCCAGCAGCAGCAGCAGGCAGAAAGAAGTTGGTTATTGCAAAAGGCACCTGGCATGCACATGGTGCTGCTCTTCCAGGCTGCTGCTGTAGTGGGTGGGAAAGAAAATCACTACAAGCACATGCACCAGGTGTCATTTATGGCAACAAATCTGCTCCTCCTGCTAATGTCGGTGGCAGTAGCTGCAGTGCAAAAGAATGGTGCTTTAAGTGTGTGCACCATGTGCTGTCTGCAGTGATCAGATCCCCATGAATGCTAGGAGTGCCTGTCAGGAACTTGGACCATGGGCTGCTTTGCAGTAGTTCTGCTCCTATCTCAATGGCCGGTTCCAGAAGGTGGTGCTGGGGGACTATGGCTCTGCGCTTTCTCTGCGGTGGCGCCTAAGTTATGGAATGCGCTCCCCAGAGAGGTCCCCTGGCGCCATCGTTATTTGTTTTTCGGCGCCAGGCGAAGACCTTTTTATTTAAGCGGCATTTTAATTGTTAATATTATTGGATTTTATCTGGCCAGGGCAGCTTATTTTATATTGGTATTTTTGTATTTTTAACTTAATGTTTATATTTTTTAATTTAATGTTATAATTATTTTTTAACTTATTGTTGTAAGCAGCCCCGAGGCTTCGGCGAATGGGGCGGCATAAAAATGTTTTAATAAATAAATAAATAAAATTATGCAAGCTAATATTTGGAGAAATGTGCTTATCCCCTCCAGGGCTTTACAAATTTTCTAACAAATATTGGATAATTTGGGAAATACAAATTTTTTGGAATGAATTAGGTCTTAATGACAAGGAACAATATCCAATGGTGCTATTTTGCTAATGCAAGTTTTGCAGTTCGTTTCATGCTATGCTTGTGTAACAAAAAGATTTGGTGATGCTCTTCTAGTGTTGTTTGATTTTGAAGAATGACAGTGTTGGATGCTGTGCAATGCTTACTCACAAATATGTAGTATGAATGAAAAAATATTGAAGTGTGGGAAAATGACAGTTCAGTGTTTTCAATGTTACCAAGTTAAATATGATTTACAAATCTGCTGCTAGTGCTTAATACTGCAACTATATGAGAAGGTCTGTCCAAAGCCGGGGGAGCTAATCTGGCTGTCTGGGATTCCCACATTATTGGCTTCTTGAAATATAGAAATACTTCCAAATTATTGCATGAATTGGCACCCAACATATGATTCTATTCTGAAGTGACTCAACAGGCAACATTACATGAAACAAGTTTAAAGGGGAATAGATGGTAACAGTTACATAATGTACAGCACAATCCTATGCAGGTTTACCTAGAGTTAAGTCTCACTGTGTTCAGTAGGGCTTACTCCCAGCTATGTAAGTACAAGACTGCAGACTGCGTCCATGTAGAACATAGTCCCCCAAAAGAAATGGGGACTATGAGAAAGCTTCCTTTCAGATATAAATTTTTCCTAAATCCAGCCTTTTTAAACTCTTTACTTACTTAACTTTGGCTCTTGAGTTCTTCCAAAATGATGCCAAAATGTGAAGGAAAATGCCATTAAAAATAGAGGATATATGTGTGTGTGTGCCAAATGTACACCCAAACATAGCGAATAAGGACAAAATAAACTAGAAGTGTGAATAGGCATGTGCATGTGAGAGAAAACAAGCAAGTGTGTTACTATTTGCACTGTATTTTAGTATTCTCTAGCAATGTTTCAGAAACCATTTTTTAAAACCAGAAAATCTAGTCTGAAAAGTATTTTATTTATTTATTTATTTATTTAGCTATTTAGAACTATTTATTAGTTCTAAATAGTAGAACTATTTAGCTGAAATGAACTATCCCAATGGTTTAGTAAGGCCTCTAAGAGCTTTACTCTAACTGCCATGGCCCTAACAAAGAGATTTGAATTCTGCTGACATCCAGAGAATGCCCACTGTACCTTTCATTTCATATTCTCACCCATGAATGCCGGACTATAGATTGCCACATTTCTAGAATGTAATCAGTTGTGTTCAACCTGCTGTTACTTCTCATTGGCTTAAAATGTGAATACAAGCTAAAGGGAGGCAAGGGAAATAGGTAGAATTACCAAGTAGTTTTCATATATGCAAATCTGTAGCAATCTACATTCTTCACCCCATGATACAGAATGACAGACTATGGGTTGTATCCAAGGGTAGACACAACTTCCTCTTGCACAAGGCAGGACATCCAACTTGCAGTGATCCCCCATACCTACTTCAGGCCTAAATAGCATGTCCCATACTTTTTCAGAGTGTTCCACAGCCTTTAACACAAGCTTTTTAAAGGAAGGGAGTTCAGAAAAGGCTTTATTTATTGATTATTGCACTTATACTTGCCCTCCCTTTTTGCAAGAAACCCAAGACAGGTTTTGTTTTGTTTTTCCTTTTTTATCCTCACAACAACATCATGAGAGGCTAGTCTGAGAATTAGTGACTACCCAATGAACCTCATGGCCAAGCAGGGACTAGAATCTAGATCTCACAAGTCCCAAGCTAACATTCTAACCACTACATCACACTGACAATCAATACTCTATATATGAGATAGCCATATGCCAACTATGCCAACTCATATTGAAGTCTAATGAGATATTTGACCTTGATGGCTTCTTATGCATGAAAGAACCTATAATGTATAATACTTCCAGCTTTTTTACTTACATTGCTACAATAGTTGTTTTCTGTTATTTAACAGGGGTAACATTTAGAAGGATTAAACTAAACACACAACAGAAATGTCATCCACTTTTTTTTAATTGAAAAGGCTATTGTGAGACATGTAGGGATATGTTAGGAATCAAAGGAACAAAGGAATGAAAGTACTTGACCAGCAGGCATGATAGTGAAGTGGTCTGTTAATGGGTAACTATTTTGTATATCCTGTGGCACTGTATGATGAATACTTTGTAACCAATAGAATGTGTATTGTAATTAATTGCCCCTGAGAAAGTTGAAGTTGTAATGTAACCAATTAGAAAGAACCTCTCACTCACATGCTCTAGCTGCTGGAGTACAAAAAGAGAGTGCTCCCTGTGCCTGGGGGCATTTTGTCATTTTCCAGTTGCTGATGACATTCTGCAGAATAAAGGAACAATTTGGGTGCTCACATTCTTGTCATGTTTTTTGGGCTAGCCCACCAAGACAGGACCCAGTTTGAGTCCTACACTATGAAGGCCGATGCCACTACAATCATGTCAGCAACACTTTACTGGATTCTCTAATAAATCATTTGAGGGAAATAATCTTATACAAATGAGAGTGCGAACATTGGACAAGATTTATGTTTCAAATAAACATTGATACCTATACGGAGCACCCAGCTGATGCTAGGATTAGCATAGCCATCCAACTTTGTGTGCTTCTTCTGGTTTCAAGATGTAATGCAGGTTTTACTGTGGATGTTGTCTAACACCTTAAGGAGCTCTTATTTCAAACCATCTAGCCAAGTACTGTCTACTGCATGAGAGGGCAGACTTCTGATTTTTTTTTAAGAAAATATTTGCAACAGAGCAGCAGCAGTAGCGAAAACATCAACAATTCTATTTTGCTTTTTTTATTAGAACATTTAGGTCCACAAGCCAGACAGTGCAAAATACTGGCAGTGGTGGCAGGGGGAAATGACACACACATACATTAAGAATTACAAAACCCATGACCCTCCCCAAAACCAAGTTTACAAGTCCTTTCCCACAAAAACTCACTCCTAGTTTTTCTAAGTGTTCTTTTTCAGCAGTTTAACTTGGGGACAATTTGTTTCTAACTGATGCTATTTGATGCCAGAAACCCTTACCAACTACAAATCATCTAGAGATGACCAGTAAATAAAGATATATGTAATGCAGCACTGTTAAATGCTAAAATACCAAATACTTGGACAGAGGCAAATATTACATTAATACTGAAAGAAGATACGGACTTAACGCATTCAAAATTAGAGACCTATATCATTATTAAATGTGAATTACAAAATTTTTGCCTCCATAATGGCAGAAAGATTAAAGAAGTTTTTAACAGACTTTATTCATTCAGACCAAAATGGTTTTTTGCCTAAAAGACAAATGAGGAATAATTTGAGAACTATCTTGGATATGAGCAGGTTGCTTACCTGTAGCTGATGTTCTTCGAGTGGCCGTCTGTGCAGTCACACATATGGGTTCTGCGCCTGCACAGTGCCTTTGGCCAGAAGATTAACAGCTAGCGGTTTGGCGGGAAACTCCGCTCCCCCTCCCCACTAGTAGCATATAAGGAGCGGAGTGTGCACCATTTTCCGGTCTTTGACAGACTGGATGTTCACTCCCTAAAAAAAAGTTGTAAAAGAACTAAAGTAGCAGGAAAAAATTTTGTCAGTATGGAATAAAACAAAACCTCTCGGTGGTACAACAAGCAGAAAAAATAGCTCGGTACCGAAAAAAAAAGTCAGACCACCCATGACACCAAGTGGGGCCGGTGGGTGGGTTGTGTGACTGCAGAGATGGCCATTCGAAGAACATCAGTTACAGGTAAGCAACCTGCTCTTCTTCATCGTGGCCTCTGTGCATCACACACATGGGTAGAATAACAAGCTTACCCGAAATGGTGGTGGGAGGTGTCATCAACGAAGAATAGATGAAAGAACAGCTCTGCCGAAAGAACAGTCCTGTCTAGCACGAACATCCAATCTATAATGTCTTGCAAAAGTACATGGAGTAGCCTAGGTGCAGACATCCTTGATCGGGACTCCTGACGCAAAGGCTGAAGAGGCAGCTACAGCCCTAGTGGAGTGGCCCCTTGGGGTTGTCGGTAAGTCTATCTTGGCTAACTGGTAAGACAGAGTAATAGTGTTAACTATCCATTTAGATAGTCTCTGAGGAGTAACTGGGAAGCCTCGGTTTTGTTCCGAATATTTAATGAAGAGTCTATTAGAGTGACGAAAAGACTCAGTTCTTGATCTGTAAAAAGCTAGGCAACGACGAACAACTAGCATATGCAGAGACGTCTCGACTGGATTCGAAGGAGCCGGAAAAAATGCAGGCAAGATAATTTCCTGATCCATGTGGAAAGAGGTAGCCACCTTTGGGAGAAAAGATGGATTCATTCTTAATACTACCTTCTCCTTGTGAAAATTCAATTAAAATGGAGGATCTACTCTGAGGGCATTTCTGAGGGTGCTTCCTCTTTTCCTTCTGTTCCTTGGGCGGAGAAACAGGCTGCTCCCCGATGGCAGAAACACCCTCGCCTGAAGGGCATAAGGGCAGAGCAGTAGAGGAAGGGGCTGGATGGTTTGGTGGTTCAGTAGAGGCCGGGCGGCGGTCTGGTGGGGCCGAAGTTGTAGCGGGCTTAGCCACCAGCCGGTCGGATTGTAGGAGGGCCTGGTCCCACAGGAGTTTCCGTAAATGGTTCTTCCTGTTCTTCCTGGCCTGTTTCGAGAAGGCCAGGCAATGGACACACTTGTCCGTCCTGTGGCCCTCCCCTAAACAGAGGAGGCACAGGTCATGCGGGTCCGCAGCGGGCATTTTAGAGCCACACACTCTGCATTTGTGGAACGCCGCTCGTTGAGCCATCACAGAAAAAGAAGAAAAGGAGGTAGTAAAGCGGGAATAGATAATATTTTTGTTGATTTTTTTTTATAGGATTGAGAAAAAAGCAAAAAATGAAGCAAATAACTGGAGTAATACGTTAAGGTAAGGAAGGAATACTAACTTGGAAGGAACAAGAGAAAAAGATTCGAACAAGAGAGCATGAGGCATGATCTAAGCGAGAGCGAAGCGGCACGAGGCACAATGAACAGCGGTCGCAAAGACTGGAAAATGGCAGACACTCCGCTCCTTATATACTAGTGGGGAGGGGGAGTGGAGTTTCCTGCCAAACCATTAGCTGTTAATCTTCCGGCCAAAGGCACTGCACAGGTGCAGAACCCATATGTGTGATGCACAGAGGCCACAACGAAGAACCTAGAATATTATGAGATACATATGGGAAAACCAATGGCTTTATTATTTAAGGATGCTCAGAAAGCCTTTGATAATGTCAACTGGAAATTTATGAAGCAACAGATGGCTTAAATGGAGTTTGGTGAAAAGCTTGTTAATGCGATATCAAGCATTTATCAAAAGCACTCGGCTAGGATTATAATTAATGGAGAATTTACAAAGATTATAGAGATACAAAAGACAAGACAAGGATGCCCGTTATCACCTCTGTTGTTTATACTGATTTTAGAAATGTTGAATAGAAATATCAGGGATGATGCAGACATTAAAGGTACCAGAATCAGAGATGAAAGCTACAAATTGCAAGCATTTGCAGATGACCTGGTTTTCGTAACGGAGGAACCCTTTGCAACAATGCCTAAACTCCTACAAAGGATTGAAGGATATGGCAAGGTTACGGGGATGAAAATAGAGAAAAGATGAAACTGTTAGTTAAAAATTTTACACAAGATCAGAGAAAAACCTTGCAGGAACAAGTAGATTTGCAAATTGTCAAAAAGGTTAAGTATTTGGGAATTTGTCTTACAGCTAAGTGTACTACTGTGAAAAAAGACAATTATGATACACTATTGAAGGATATTGACCTGGAAAAATGGGCTAATTTGCAATTATCTTTGATGGGAAGCATAGCACTTGTTAAAATTAATATATTACCAAAGCTTTTGTTTTTATTTCAAATGATTCTCATAAAAATTGATAGAAATTTTTTTGATGATTTAAATTTTCAAATTTCAAGATTTATATGGAGAAAGAAGAAACCAAGGGTTAAATTAAAAATACTTCAGGAAGCTAAAGAGAATGGGGGTTTTGGTCTCCCTGAATGGATGTTGTATTATCAAGCTTCTGTTTTAACATGGCTAAAAGAATGGATAACTTTAAGAAGTAAGAAAATTTTAAGTGTTGTTAAAAGATAAAAAATTTACAGAAAAGATAAATAAAGAAATGCAAGTATTTTTTCAAATAAACAAAATAGAAGAAACTTCCTTACAGAATGTCTGGAATACAGCTAAAGCCTATGCCAGGGGAGTCATAATAGCATACTCAGCGCAAATAAATAAAAAGGAAAAACAAGAGCGAACAGTAATACTAGAGGAGTTGATGAAACGGGAACAAGGGTTGCAGGAACAGCCATAAAAAAAAAGGCTTAAATCCCAAATGAATATTTTAAAGCACAAATTAAATCTCTTGGACACAAATGAACTTACTAAACAAATGAAGTTGACCAAACAGAACTTCTTTGAAAATGCTAATAAACCGGGGAGATGGTTAGCATATAAAGTAAAGAAAGAAAAAGGGAAGAGATTGATTGTGAAACTGAAAGATGGAGAAGGACGACTACATGTACAAGGTGCACAAATTCAGAAAATAGAGGAAGATTTTTTCACGAAGTTATATCAGAAGGAGGAGATTTCAATCGGGAAAGTTAAAGAATACATTCGAAAGGGAGATTTACCAAAACTACCAGAAAAATATCAAAAATTACTGAATCAAGAAGTAACAATTACGGAAGTAGTAGAGGCAATTAAGCGACAGAAGAATGATAAAACTCCTGGCCTGGATGGACTGCCAGCTGAGTTTTATAAATCCTTTGAGGCAATCTTTGCTACATTCTTAAAAGGTATATGTAATGAAGCATTGTTAAATGCTAAAATACCAACTACTTCGGCAGAGGCAAATATCACATTAATACCGAAAGAAGATATGGATGTAACACAGATTCAAAACTACAGACCTATATTGTTACTAAATGTGGATTACAAAATTTTTGCCTCTATACTGGCAGAAAGACTGAAGAAATTCTTAATAGACTTATTCATCCAGATCAAAATGGCTTTTTGCCTAAAAGACGAATGAAGAATAACCTGAGAACTATCTTGGACATCTTAGAATATTATGAGACACATACTGAAAAACCAATGGCTTTAATTGTTCATGGATGCTCAAAAAGCCTTTGATAATGTTAATTGGCAATTTATGAAGCAACAGATGACTCAAATGGAGTTTGGTGAAAAATTTATGAATGCGATATCATGCATTTATCAAAAACAGTCGGCCAGGATTCTAATTAATGGAGAACTTTCAAACCCTATAGAGATCCAAAAGGGCACAAGACAAGGATGTCCGTTGTCACCCGTTGTTTATTTTGATCGTAGAGGTATTGAATAGAAGTATCAGGGATGACGAGGACATTAAAGGTACTAGAATTAGGGATGAAAGTTATAAATTGCAAGCATTCGCAGATGATTTGGTCTTCATAATCGAGGAACCCTTTGTAACAATGCCTAAAGTTTTACAACGGATTGAAGAATACGGTGAGGTAATGGGAATGAAAATAAATAGAGAAAAAACAAAACGGTTAACTTTACATCAGACCAAAAAAGAAAGACTCCAGGAACAAGTAGATTTGCAGATTGTTAAAAGGGTTAAATATTTGGGAATCTATCTTACAACCAAATGTTCTACTTTGAAAGAAGATAATTATGATAAACTATTGAAGGATGTTAAAGATGATTTGGAAAAATGGGCCAATTTACAATTATCTTTGATGGGAAGAATAGTACTGGTTAAAATGAATATATTACCTAAACTTTTGTTTTTGTTCCAAATGATTCCTGTAAAAATTGATAAAAAAAATCTTTGATGACCTAAACTTTCAAATTTTGAGATTTATCTGGAGAAAAAAGAAACCAAGGATTAAATTAAAAATGCTTCAGGAAGCTAAAAAGAATGGAGGTTTTGGTCTTCCTGATTGGATGTTGTACTATCAAGCGTCTGTCTTAACCTGGCTAAAAGAATGGATAACTTTGCAAAATAAGAGAATCTTGTATCTTGAAGGTCATGACTTGCAGATGGGTTGGCATGCTTATATGTGGTATGAGAAAGCTAAGTCACATGGGTCTTTTCTGAGTCATTTTATCAGAAGATCATTAATGTCAGTGTGGGAAAAGCTAAAGTTAAAAATGTATAATAAAGTACCAAGATGGCTTTCACTCATGGAAGCTTTTGTATATCCAAATGTATTGAATTTTGAAGGGATTATAAGATATGACGATATTTTGGATAAGGATGGTGGTCTGAAACTAGATCAAGAAATACAAGAACAGGGACTTAATATCTCCTGGTGGTATAAGGTGCAGATGCAATCGAGATATGCTAAAGATCGTAAAGCATGGGGGTTTTACAGAGACTTAACAGCGTTTGATCAAGTGATGCTTAAAACAGATGAGAAAATGATTAAAAGATTATATAATTTTTTACTTGACAGGAAAATGGAAGGGGAACAGGTTAAGGAAACTATGATACATGGGCACAAAACTTCGGGTATCATGTTGAACTAGAAAAGTGGCAAAAACTACGGGAGAGAAATATTAAGGTAACATTAGCAACTTCATATAAAGAAAATTTATATAAAATGTTCTATAGATGGTATTTGTCACCAAGTCTATTAGCCAAGATGTTTCCAAATATGTCAAATAGATGTTGGAAATGTAAACATAAAGTGGGTACTTTTTATCATATGTGGTAGACTTGTGATAATGTGAAAAAGTATTCGATTAACATACATAAATGGCTTGAGGAAATGTTACAAAAATCCTTAGCTTTTAAACCTGAAGTTTTTTTATTAGGCATTATACCGGAGGACATTAGTAAACAAGAAATGTATTTGATTTTACATGTAATCACTGCGGCGAGGATTGCACTCGCTCAACACTGGAAAAGTGAGGAATTACCCACCGATGAACTGATTCTAAAAAAGATCCTGGACTGTGCAGAAATGGATAGATTGACTTTATAATTGAAGGAGAAGGAAGATACTGACTTCTATCAAACTTGGGACTCTTTTTATTACTGGCTGGAGAAATGGGACTTGGCATAGATTTAAATATGTTTTTAAGTTATCATAAATGGAAAAAGAAGGGTGTGGGGGCTGACCCAGCGGGCTCGATGTTTTTGATGATGGATGTTGTTTGTAGTTGTTTTTTAGGATTATAATTTCAAATAAAACTTATTTAAAAAAATAGAAATGACCAGTAAATTTCAATATGTCTTCGTATCACTAGTTTGCTTTATTGTAGTATCTTTCCAGGGTATTATATGAAAGACTTCAAATATTGCTAACTGACATAATTAAGAATGGAATCTTAATATAAGCAAGGGATGGTTTTCATGCTCTGACCAATGTCTCCTATCCATTCTCACTTTCTCTATTTCTCAGTGTTATGAGTACTCCATTTTTATCCAACACATTCAGATTAGCAAGGCTCCAATTCCTGAATTAAAGGCAAGCCCCAGAGCTCATGTATAGCAATGGTTTTCACAGAGACAAATTGTCAGAGATGACTTAACAAGAGGCCATCACTTGCCCTCCACTAAAAACAACAGAACAGAAATACCTAGAAACAGAAAGAGGACTCCTGAGAAAGTCAAGCAGGTAACTCACAATGAAACATCATGAATAGGGCCACATTTATGAAACTGTTTAACCACTAAAGATTGTATTAATCATGTCTTGTTGCATCTGTGCTGTCATTTCCAAGAATAGGTCTTCACTGTAACGATAGTTTTTATTCAAACATTAATATCACTGGTAATAATACTAGCAAAAACAGTATGACATCAACATAGCAACAAAAACAATTGGTTAAAAAAACCCTTCACAACAAATAATAAAGAAAACACACGTGCATAGCCCCCTCCCCACACACACACACACACAGACATTATTTTTACTTCTGGTTCCTGCTATACATGTAGTTCTAAATGTGTGACCTCATGTTTGTTGTAAGAAGGTTTTGCTTTTGAAAGGCTAACAATGTAATGAGACTTTCTGTGTAATGTACTATGATGTGGGGTCTTTTTGCTTCCAGCTTTGGGGTATTATCCTTATGACATAAGGGGACAAGGCATCCATTTTTATGGCAGTCTGACAATTTCTTCATGACTCAGTTTTCATTCAGGGGTGTGGAAACTTTCTTCTTCGTCGTGGCCTCTGTGCATCACACATATGGGTGCTGCACCTGCGCAGTGCCTAGGCCGGAAGATTAAAAAGCTAACGGTTTTTTTCTTTTGGCAGGAAAAACTCCACTCCCTCCCCCCTGGTGGTATAAATAGAGTGGAGTGTCCGCCATTTTACTCAGTCTTTGCGACCACCGTTCACTGTGCCTCGTGCCTGTTAACGTCCCTCGCTAAGATCTTTGTGCTTACTGTCCGTTTTTGCCTTTATCCCTTCTTCAACTCACTTCTTATATTCCAAGTTCATATATCTTCCTCCTTTTTTCCTCTACTCTTTCAAAAAAAAAACAAAACAAAACAAAACAAAAAACCAAACATATTATCTTACCCTCTATCCTGTCGTCTTTTTCTTCTTTTTCCGCGATGGCGCAGCGAGTAACCTTCTGCAAATGCACCGAATGCGGATCCAAAATGTCACCTGCGGATCCGCATGATCTATGCTTCCTCTGCCTCGGCGAGGGGCATAGAACTGACAAGTGTGGCCATTGCTTGGCGTTTACCAAGCAAGCAAGGAAGAACAGGGAGAACCGTCTCTGGAAGCTCTTCAGGGACCAGGCCTTGATGCAGTCCGATCAACTGTTCTTACGGCCTAGTTCCTCTTCAGCCACACCTCCTCAGCGCTCTTCCTCAACTGTGAGCGCTCCTCCGAAGCATCCTGCTTTCACCGCTCCTCCACAGCGCCCTTTGGCTGAAGGCGCTACTCCAATGGAGACCCAGGTGCCACCTTCCTCCCCAGCCAAGAAATGGGAGAAGCGCAAGCACACTGGCTTGGATAAGCCTTCTGCTCATAAAATACCGAGGAAGGAGAAGGCGGATAAGCCCGCTCGTAAAACCAAGAAACCCAACTGCCCCAAACACCGGAGCTCGGGTTCATCAGGCTTCTCGGTACCGTCTGTCGCCACGATACTGACCCATTCAGGACCGGCCCTGCAATCTACTATGCAGGTGACACCACTGGGATCCCCCAGGCCTATCATTCGGCCTGAGAGCATGCCACCTCAACACACGGAGGAGCCACTTCGGGAGTTCATCTCTGATGGTGAGATTAGAGACTCCCCTCCAAGGGAATGATCTCCGACACCAATGCCCATGACTGAGCCACCTGCGGAGTCACCGTCGCCACCCAGGTGTCGCAGCTGCTCGTCGGAACAACGGGATGATGATTGGAGGATGCATGGATATGGTGCCTTCCCAGACTGGGATGGTTATCAATCCTATCCATATTTCCCTCGGGATCGTAGGTATCCATTGATCCCGGGAGACTTGCCGTCGATGTCCAGGTGTGTGGAGAGGGGCCGCCTGACCTCCCCTGAAACATCGTCCTCGAGCGATCATCACCGCTATTGTCCAGACTCGGACGAGTCGGAGGTCGACTCTACATCCTCTGATGTAGTGATTACCTCCCAAGGACCTGCTTCGCCCGATGAGCCACATGTCTCCTTTACGGAGCTCATGTCCCGCCTCGTTCGTTCCCTCAAGATCAAAGCGAACCAACAGCCTGGTCCATCCACGGATCAGTTCTATGATGTCGTGAGGGGAGAGCAGTCCACGGCCATAGCCCTGCCGCTAATCACTACACTTCGGCAGGCTATGGTCCAACCCTGGGATCAACCGGCCTAACCACAGGCCACCTCCCGTCGGTATGAGGCCAAGTACAGAGTTCGAGAGGACGACATCCCGTTCTTGATCTGCCACCTGAGACCGAACTCTGTCGTGGATGAATCCTCCCAGGGCAGGGAGTCCAGGGGGCACACGGCCCCTCAAGACAAGGAAGGGAGGAAAATCAATACACTCACGCGCCGAGTCTATGCGGCCTCTGGGCTCGGCGTACACATATCGGATTATGAAGCAACACTGGCATGTTACCAGTATTTTATTACGCAAAAGCTGCATAACGTTGCTTCCTCCCTCCCAGACCACCAAGCTGACCTCACCAGGGTCTTCATTAAAGAAGCGATTAAGGTGGCAGTACAACAGTTGTCTACTGCACGACACCATGTAGACACCAATTCGAGGCTCTCGTTAATGCCATCTCATTGCGCCGACATGCGTGGCTCCGCAATTGTAATTTCCCTGACGAGATGAAACGGAGGATCGAGGAAATGCCATTTGACGGCACCGGGTTGTTCCATCAAAAGACCGACCACAAGCTAAAAGCGATACATGAATTGCACATGACCGCGCGCCGTATGGAGCTTCCTCAATGGAAGCGTAAGTGGCAGTGGCCTCGTTCCTCCTATCGTCAACAATTCCACCCATGGCAGCACTACCAGCAGAGGCAGCAACGTTGGAGGCAGCAGCTGCAGCAACGTTCTTCCCAGGGCCGTCGAGGTTTCGACGCCGATAAACGCTAACGTTGATGGTCCAGGCAAACCATCCTCTCTCTTCTAACACCACCTTCCCCTCTCCCTTTTGGGGACCGGCTCCAGGGCCGACTCCCCATTTGGGAGTCCATTACATCTGATAGGTGGGTGTTGTCTATCATTCAGTTCGGATATAGGATAGAATTCGATGTCGTCCCTCCACCGAGTCCAATTCGATTTACATCTTCTTCATCGGTACTGTGTGATGAAGTCTCTCAGTTGCTTCGCAAGGGTGTGATTCGACAACTATCCCACTCGGAGGGGTTGCATGGATTCTATCCAGATATTTTACGGTTCCAAAAAGGGACGGTGGTCTTCATCCGATTGTGGACTTGCAAAATCTTAACAAGTACATCAAACCAAAAAAGCTTTGGATGACCACTTTACAAAGTATCTTTCCGTTACTGAAGAGAGAGGATTGGTTCGCCTCATTGGACTTGAAGGATGCCTATTTTCATATTTCTACCCATCCTTCACATAGACGCTTCCTGCGTTTTACTGTTGGGCTTGATATGTTTGAGTTTAATGTTCTGCCCTTTTGCCTGGCCACTGCACCTCCAGTTTTTACAAAGTGTATGGCACCAGTATGCGCACACTTACAGACATGAGGAGTGCAAATATATCCATATTTAGATGACTGGCTAATTGTTTCGCAAACTAAACATGGTCTTCTGTCTGCTATACACGTGACCTGCACCCTGCTCGATGAACTTGGGCTATGCATTAACCACGAGAAATCGTCCCTTATTCCCACACAGGTCATCGACTTTATCGGGGCACGTCTCGACTCTATACGGGAAAGAGCTTTTCTCCCTCCGGAACGTCGAGATATCTTATGTGGCCACATCCGTCGAATCCGAACGCTCAGAATGGTTCCAGCTATATGCATTCATACTATTGGGGCACAAGGCTGCTGCAGTTGCCATTGTCCCATATGCCAGGCTACGTATGCGACCCATACAGCTGTTTTTCAACATTTCATTTCGCCCGCAGCAAGATTCTCCCAACAAACTAATCCAAATTCTGTCTGTGATACTCCGTACTCTAGCTTGGTGGACCATTCCAACCAATCTGTTGTGAGCCGCCCCGAGGCTTCGGCGAATGGGGCGGCATAGAAATGTTTTAATAAATAAATACAAATAAATAAATAAATCTGTCTTTCGGTGTCCTGTTTCAACCACTTCATCCAACTACAACCCTATACACTGACGCATTGCTACTCGAATGGGGTGCAGCATGTTCGGGACTTCGGGTCCAAGGAACTTGGAACCGACGAGAAGCAAGGAAGCACATCAACTTCCTCAAACTTCAGGCGATCTTCAACGCCTTCAAGGCTTTCGAGACTGTGCTATGCTGACAAGTTGTCCAGATTGCATCAGACAACATACCAGCTGTTTTCTATATCAATAAGCAGGGCGGCACAAAATCACCAGCCTTAGCATGTCTATTGATGGCCATCTGAGATTGCTGCATACTGAGGGGCATAATGCTCCTAGCGGTTCACCTCGCAGGGACCGACAACACCGAAGCAGATATATTGAGCAGACATATGTCAACAACGCACGAATGGGAGATGGACAGACAAATCTGCCAGGACCTCTTCCGTTTGTGGGGCTATCCGGACATGGACTTGTTCGCCACCTGGGACAACAGAGTGTGTGCCCTATACTGCTCCAGGGCGGGCATCAGGGCGGGATCAATGGGGGATGCTCTTATGATCCCTTGGGACTACATAGCTTTTTATGCGTTTCCTCCAATCCCACTTCTCACGAAAGTGGTGGCAAAAATAGCTCAAGAAAATGCCACGGGAATAATAACTCCATGGTGGCTGAGCCAACCGTGGTTCGCCACTCTTCTGTGACTATCCAGAGGAACCTTTCTTCGCTTCCCATCTATTCCTCAACCGTTAACGCAGCAAAACGGAGCGATCTGGCATCCAGATCTGACTGCCTTGAAGCTGACGGCATGGCAGATCGCTTGAGCCATTTCACTGCATCCGTACCGACGACATCTCAATTTATAGTGGATTCTATTCACTGGACTATACCAACAGCTCCTACGTTGGTTTCGACGACAACCACTTTGCTACCAATGACTATTGACCAAGAAATTCAGGCGATTCTCGAATCTGCATTAAGACTGTCCACTCGTCTCTCTTATGCGGCTAAATGGAAGAGATTCTCATCTTTTGCAAAACACCATTCCTTTCCTCCTGGAATGGCTTCAATTCACAATATTTTGCAATTTCTCTTGGAACTGTATCACTTGGGACTGAAACCATCATCCATTAAAGTTTATGCAGCAGCCATAACACACTATCGTGGTGCAGTTCAGGGTGTATCAGTTTTCTCTCAACCTCTGGTTCGACGTTTTCTTCGGGGGTTACAGAACTTACATCATTCTATTCGCCCCACTATGCCAACGTGGAGCCTTTCTGTAGTACTCCAAGCACTTGCTAAACCTCCGTTCGAGCCTTTGGCGACTGTTGACCTACGCCTGGTGTCCTGGAAAACGGCCTTCCTCATAGAAGCAACATCAGCTCGGAGAGCAAGTGAGCTTTCTGCTCTCCTCATAGACCCTCCATATCTTAATTTCCATAAGGAGAAGGTTGTCCTTCGTATCGATTCTTCATTTCTCCCTAAAGTGGCTAGACCATTCCACTTGAGTCAAGACATTGTTCTGTCAGCATTCTAGCCGTCGAATCCAATAGAACGGGCTCTAAACACCCTTGATGTTCGCTGCTGCTTGGTTTTTTATCAATCCAGTACAGAATCCTTCCGTCGCACTAATAGGCTTTTTGTTAAGCACTCCGAACATGACATGGGATCACCAGTTACACCTCAAAGACTATCTAATTGGATCATCCGGACTATTGTCATGGCCTACCAACTATCAAAAATAGACTTGCCTGTTACCCCGAAGGGTCACTCCACGTGAGCAGTTGCGACTTCGTCCGCCTTTGCCGCAGGGGTTCCGCTTCAGGATATCTGAAAAGCTGCAACATGGGCTGGACCATGTACTTTCACCAAGCACTATTGGCTTGATGTGCATGCCAGGCAGGATTGCTCTTTTGGCAGAGTTGTCCTTTCATCTGTTCTTCGCTGACAACACCTCCCTCCTCCATATGTGTGATGCACAGAGGCCACAACAAAGAAAAGCAGGTTGCTTACCTGTAACTGATGTTCTTCAAGTGGCCATCTGTGCATTCACACAATCCACCCGCCGGCCCCACTCAGTGTCGGTGAGTGGATGGGGATTTTTTTTTCCTCTCGGTATTGTACTTTAATTTACACTGGTACCATTAGGACATGGTGATGGTTTTTTCTCTAGGTACTGTATTTTAATTCTCATCGGTACCATTGGGATATATGCTGCTTGTTGAACTTACATTCAACCTCTAGAGGGGGAACATTCGGTCTTCAAGACTGAGTAAAATGGCGAACACTCCACTCTATTTATACCACCGGGGGGGGGGGAGCAGAGTTTTTCCCACCAAAAGAAAAAAACTGTTAGCTTTTTAATCTTCTGGTCTAGGCACTGAGCAGGCGCAGCACCCATATGTGTGAATGCACAGATGGCCACTCGAAGAACATCAGTTACAGGTAAGCAACCTGCTTTAATTTCTAACTATGCAACTAATTACAAAATTTATTTAAAGACAATTAACTAAAAAACCGACTACTATTGGCATGTCCACAAAATATGAACCAGCAATGTCATCTCTGTGTCATCTGTTTGAGGTTGCTAATTTTTTTCTTCAACAGTCATTAAGATACCTAGTAGGTGAAAAAATAACAACTTCTTTTGTATTAAATGTAATTTAAGATTGAAATGATACAATGAACTGACGTTAAAGTTTGCTTTCATTGTCCAGGATGTATCTGACACTCCTATCCCTTGTTTCACTCTTCCTAATCTGCTTATGTGCACATTTTAACATATGCCATGAGGATCTTCTAAATCACTGCGGTGGGTAAGCCTGATTCAATAGATTCAATCAAGTTCTCCAATAATATTTGAGTTTTTGAAGCACTCATGACATGATCATATTTGGCAGATAGTGTGTGCTTTAAATTAGAGGCATTGTCAATGAGTGGTGGGGGTAGTTATTTACCATATAAGTCTGCATATGGGAAAAACTCATAATTCTTTGCTATTAAATGAGTGTAATGATTCCATTCTCTGTCCACTATCTCCAGAGAAAAATAGTGGGTTTTCAGAAATTAAAGTGGCTTTCTCACTATCTGTAAACCAGGTAGAACTATCTTACCTTACATGTGCAGAAGAGTTAGAGCTAAACTTGTAGACCAACCTATGCCATATCTTCTTATAAGCCAGGATTGGGTCAGGACCAGAGTCCTGGAATGGATTAAGTTCGTGAGCCAAGTTACATGCCAAAAGAGATGCTTTATCACTTGCAAATTTGACTAAGATTACAGGGGTTCTTTTCTTAAATAAGCAAACAAATAAAAGCTTTACAGTCCTTCTTAGGCTAGGCAGCCCCTTTTGTCACTTATCCATGTACCTACATCCTCCACATTCTCATTCAGTCTTTTTGAAAATGAAGACTACAGTTTTGAGGTTTCTATTGTACTGCTGTTTTTTGACAAGCTCTGCCTAAGGCTTCTTGCTTCTGTTGCTATGCAACTGTAGCCTAGTTAAGACAATTATTATTTCATTAGGAAGTCCTGAGCATGCCTTTTTAGATTGGCTTCCAGCAGGAATACTTTTACATTATTGCATGGATCATTAAAGTTCTTACCATAACAAAGGCCATCCTGAAAATATATGTGCTCCACTTGAAAAAACATATATAAAAATAAGGTGGCTTTTTTCTAATCAGTTTCCATCTTCCAGCAAACAATTTGAAACACTGCATGGCTATACCTATATTGCACAATTAGTTAAATTGATATAAAATGTGTATGTCATAGGAAACCTGGGAAACCTGTAAATTGTAGTTTTATGCAATCACAAGTAATGCTCTATTAGAGAGCACCAGTTGCCAGAGTAAAAATGTGCCTGAACAGTGAACCTGCATTGGCTTACTACGATCAATTTATGCAATGGTTAAAAAAAATATATAATTCTGACAAATGTTTGCAATTACTATTTATTACCAAAGCAATGTTATGATTTATAACTAACTGTGTAGGCTAGATAAATATATGACTGACAAGTGAACGGGCTAGGTGGGAAAGGGGTTGATAGAGATCTTTGTTTATTGTAAATGTATTTAAATGAGAACACTTGGCTTGGTTTTTGTTTTTTGCCCCCCTATGTATCCCATTTTTTCTTGCTATTGTATTTTCTGAAAATAAAAAAAAAATATTAGAAAGAATCCAGTGAATCTGTATTATAAATGTTGTATATAATATTTTGTGAAAACATTATTCTCTCTGGGATACTTGCAAGATGGCTAAAGCTGAGAAAACTGGCTTCTCTTACAATTTAATGTGGACCTTTATTCTCCTACCACATGAAAAGCCATAACTGTGCCTAGGCATTTGTTGCTCAATATTCATTCATCCTAAAATTGACCAACACCATAAGGACACCTGAAGCTAATTTCTTAGTCAGAATATCTTCTATTTTTAGAAGCATAAAATGGACTGTGATAAATAATGCCTCCTAATACAAATATAACATTTTTGTTGTCAATTTATATTCAGTTTCTTCAAATGCTATTCTTGAAGCTTGATCTATCCTCTTTATGTCCTTCTTTCATCAGCTGTCCTACAATCCTGTTTTGCTTTTCCAGGTGAAGGAGCCAGAAAGGCTCTTGAAGACAGCTATCCACAAAACCCTGGCAGTTAAGATGGAAGTTCTGCTGGACCGAAATGGTGGCAGAGCATCTTAGCAGCTATTGGAACTGCGGAAAATGTCCAGAAGAAGGATGATTCCTTTCTTCTTCCAGCTCTGGACTCTGACTGAAAAAAATGGTAGTACTTCCTCTGATATAGTTTATCAGAGGAAGAACTAACCCCCCCCCCCACACACACACACACTTAGAAACCATACAAAAATGTTCCCAGGTTTTAGAATTATATTCCTGTCAGAATCCAGATATCCCATAAAATATAAACTGCACATCTTAAATTACTGGCATCTCTCTTATAAGATGCTTTTATTCCCAAAAAATTAACGACTCACCTCCCTAAGCTAAAGTTGTCTTTAAGTGAGTCTGCCCTAAGGAATCCTTGTTCCACAGATAGTGTGTGATCTAAGTGCTTATTTTTTCAAAGGTCTCTCAAGTGAATGCAGAATAAACTGAACTAGAGAACAGTTCTTTACAGAGAAAAGCATACTGTCTGGCAGAGAACCTGATTTTTGCCTATGTACTTTTGCATCATTGGCTAATGTGTCAGAGTACAGTTTTGTAATGTGTTATAGTCTAACCATTACATTTACCCTTTCTTGTTTACAACTCCCTACTCAGACTAGCATACAGAAATGATTAGCGATTATATGACATAAGGTGTCTGCTCTATTTGAAATCAGAAACGTATAATTGATTGTACAAATGGTATGCTGTCAAGAACTGCTGTGTATATATTCTACTGCATGCCCAAATTACAGACTTTAATGTTTTCAATTTCTCACTGCAACAGTGTAAAAATTTAAACATTCAAACTAAAAATGCAACTTAGCTGTTATTTTGGGAGTTGGATGTTTGCCTGGGAAGAAGAAATGGTGGAATACACTACTCATATCAAGTATGAGTCAGTCTATTTTTTTTTCCAGCCTGGATTTTTGCTGAAGTCAAATATTTCTTTTTCAGCCCCTCTCCCAGCCATTTGCCCCAATCCCTATCCCTTCCCAACAAGGGGAAATGTGAATGAATGAAGTATCTTGTCCTTCTCTGACATCTTATATGCCTTCTAACAATGTACCAGAACACAAGGCCCTGGTAGCTTTTAGGAAATGCAGTTTAATCTAAAGACTACTGATGCTGGCCTTGGCAAAACTGCATTTGATTGTTAATTTACTGATTATGCTGTTATTTATTTCCTGCAAGGAGCTCAAGAAGGCATATAAGGCATTCTGGTTCCTGACTCCTAACAGATCAGAGCAAGCGGCCCCAGCTGATCTAGGGCCTCTGGGATATAAGCAGCCAAGCTCCCAGGGATAAAAAACCGGAGTTTGGCCGACGAGTTTGGAGGGAAAGGTCAAGGGGGGGCCCTAACGTTTCCCCCCCTTTGCTTCTCTTCATTTCACCTTAATTACCCCCCCCCCCCCCACACACACACATTTGTTTTCTTCCTTGTAACACACTTACCTTTACCAGTAGGGCTGTGTTCTAACCTTTAGTGAGAACAATCAAAGGCACCAGTTGTCATAACAGCCCTTCCAAAGACAGAAACACTAAGGTTACACAAAGAATGGATCAAGGAGACTCCACTGTGTGGCCTGCAACAACTGCAAGAGCTGCATACTAGTAGCCCTGTTACAAAAAAAGTTGAGAGCACTGGAGCAGCAAGTATCCACCTTCAAGATAATAAAAGAATATGAAGAGTTTTTAGACAGAGCAGAGAAGCTGCAACAGCTACGTAAGAGTAGCCCAGAAGCAAAAAAGAGCATCAGCCAGCTGAGACAGCATAAGGAAGAGAGCCCTGAGGGAAGGGAAAATAAGGAAACTCGCTGGAACAGGGTGACAGTTAGGTGCACCTAGAAATACCTAGAAAACACTCTGCACCAGTGGAAGTGGTGGGACTCTTGAATCACTTTAACTTACTTGTGGAAGGGACGTGTGAGAAACCCACTGTGAATGAACTACATGATGCACTGTGTAACTCTGAAAAAGAGACAAACGACCAATCAAGAAAGGAAAAGGATATCACAGTGTGCAACACCAAAAGGAGAAGAGTGATAGTTGTGAGAGATTCCCTGTTGCACAAGATGTATGCTGTTTCCCTGATGCCAAAATTAAAGATAAAACCAACAAGTTCACACAACTCATACAACTTACTGACAAATACCCCTTCCTTCTCTTCCATGTGGGAACTAACAACACTGCCATGAGCTTTGCTGAAATAACATCAGACTTCAAAGCTTTAGGGAGGCAAATAAAAGCCACTGCAGCCCAGATAGTCTTCTCCTCAATCCTACCAGTATGCGGAACTGTTAGGGAAAGAAAAAATCTTCAGGTGAATGACTTGCTATGATGGTGGTGCTGTAAAGAGAGATTTGGATTCTGGGACCACAAGCTAAGGTTCCTGAAAGGGGGACTTTTGGCAAATGATGGGCTGCACCTCACAAAGAACGGGAAGCAGATGTTTGACAACTACATGAAAAACTTAATCAGGAGGGCTTTAAACTAAAACATATTGGGGAGGGAGATGTGCAGCATGGGATATCATCACCTAACAAAGACTTACATATTTCAACAGAGAAAAAACCTCAAGCATGGCCCAACACCAGTCCCCCAAAAAACATAGGAAGAAAACCAGGGCACAGTAAGAATGAACTTCAATGTCTCTACACCAGGGGTCTCAAACTCAACTTACCTGGGGGCCGCTGGAAGTAGAGTCTGGGTGAGGCTGGGCCGCATCAAGTATGCCACCACCGTGGTGGTGGTGGGCCGCTCATCCCGCAGCCGGCCCGGGCGCCCCCAACGCTTTGAAGGCCGCAGGGCCCCTCCCCCGTGCCCCGCCCATCCCGGCAATTGGCCCGCGGGCCGCGCGTTTGAGACCCCTGATGTACACCAATGCCCAGAGTATGGGAAACAAACAACACAAACTTGAGGTCATAGTACACAAGGGCAATTATGATCTTATAGGAATAACTGAAACTTGGTGGGTTGATTCACATGACTGGAACTCTAGAATTGATGGATACAAGCTGTTTAAGAAAAATAGAAATGACAAAAAGGGAGGTGGAGTTGCACTTTATGTAAGAGACAGTTATATCTGCACAGAAATACAAGAAGAGAAACTTAGTAGCCCCATCAAAAGCATCTGGGTTAATTTAAAGACAGCCAAAAATAATAAAAACATAGTTACTGGTGTCTATTACCAACCACCCAGTCAAAAAAGGACAAGTATGCAACCTTCGCAAAGCAGCTTGCCACCATTTCCAGTAAGAATGATGTAGTCATCATGCGGAACTTCGGTTTCCCTGATACATGCTAGGAAACTAATTTTGCCAAGCATGGCCCCTCCAATAGATTCCTGACATGCATTGCTGACAACTTTCTCCAGAAAAAGCAGAGGAAGTTACAAGAGGATCAGCTATCCTCAATTTAATACTAACTAACAGGGATGGCATGGTGGACAAAATAACAACCATGGGAACTGGGGAAAAGTGACCATGTGATACTTGAATTCTCAAGTATAAAACAGGCAAAGGGTAACTGGAGCCAAACATGCATTCTGGACTTCAAGAAGCCAACTTTAATAAACTCAGAAAAATGATAAGCGAAGTGCCATAGCAACACACCTTTAATGTAAAAGGAGTCCAAGAGGGGTGGAAAATCTTTAAAAAGAAGATTCTCCAAGCACAACTACAAACAACTCCATCAAGAAAAAAATGTAGAAGACAGCAGAGGAAGCTCCTGTGGCTCCACAAAAAGTTAAACGACTGTCTGAGGGGAAAAAAAAGAACATGTACAGGAAGGGTAAGTAGGGCCAGTCAACAAACGACGAATATAAACAAATAGCAAGGAGTTGCAGGGATGGCAGCAGGAAGACTAAAGCAGGAAACAAACTGAGGATAGAAAGAGATGCTAAGAACAAGAAACCCTTCTTCAGATACATCCAGAACAAATGACATGAGAAAGAGAAGGGTGTCCAGCTGCTTAAAGTGGATGGCAGAGTGAAACAGATGACAAGGAAAAGGCAGAGGTGCTCAATTCCTACTTTGCTTCAGTCTTCTTCCACAAGAAAATCTACAACCAAGAGGAAGCACAAACTGAAAGTAAGGGATGGCAGCCCAAGAATGACAGACAAATGACCAAGGAATACCTAGATGGAATAAACACGTTCAAATCTCCATGGCCCAGTGAACTCCAGCCCGGAGTCATAAAAGAGCTAGCAGAGGTACTTTCAGAACCACTGGCTATTACCTTCAATAAAGCTTGGAAAACAGGAGAAGAGCCAGACAACTGGTGGAAGGGCTAAAGTCAGCCTTATCTTAAAAAGTTGGGGAAAGGAATCTGGGAACTGCAGACCAGTTAGTCTGATATCAATCCCTTCAGAAAAATTCTGAAGAAAATTATTAAAAAATCAGTCCACAAGTTTCATGAAGAATATTCAGTGCTTAATAGAAGCCAACATGGAATTATCAAAAATAAATCCTGTCAGACTAATTTAATCTCATTTTTTTGACTGGGTAACCTCCCAAATAGACAGAGGGAACACTGTGGACACAATCTACCTAGATTTTAGCAAAGCTTTTGCCATAGTGCCACATGATATTCTGATAAGCAAATTAGCAAAAACTGGACTTGATGGAAAAAGTATTAGGTGGATCCAAAATTGGCTGCTAAATCGGTCAGAAAGAGTGCTCATCAATGGCACCTTCTCAAATTGGATGGAGGTAACTAGTGGGGTGCCACTGGGTTCAGTCCTGGGCCCAGTGCTCTTCAACATCTTTATTAATGATTTGGATGAGGAAGTACAAGGAAAGATAATCAAATTTGCAGATGATACAAAACTGGGTAGAACACCCCAGAAGACAGAATGAAGATTCAGGGTGATCTTGATAAACTTGAATGCTGGGTTGAAAGCAACAGAATGAGATTCAATAGGGACAAGTGCCAATTCTTCCACATAGGAAAAAGAAAACAAATGCATCAATACAAGATGGGGAATATGTGGGTCAACAGAATTGAAAAATAAAAAGATTTTGGAGTAATTGAAGACAAGAGGCTAAACATGAGCCAACAATGTGATGCAGCTGCCAAAAGGGCAAATGCTATTTTGGGATGCGTTTACAGAAGTATCACTTCCAAATCATGAGAAGTAGTAGTTCCTCTATACTCCTCCCTAGTCAGACCTCAGCTGAAATACTGTGTCCAGTTCTGGACACCAAGATTTAAAAAAGATGAAGAAAAATTAGAAAGGGTCCAGAGGAAGGGAACAAAAATGATCCAGGGTTTGGAAACACTGCTCTATTAGGAAAGACTAGAGAACTGGGCATGTTCAACCTTCAGAAGACTGAGGGGGGACATGATATCCCTCTGTAAGTACCTCAAAGGCTGTCACAAAGGGGAAGCTGTTCTTGCTGATGACAGAGTGTAGGACACAGAACAATTAATTCAAGTTAATTCAATGTTATTTCAATGTTCAGCCTGAACCCAGATTCAGGCTGAACATCATGAAAAGTTTCCTCACTGTCAGAGCAATACAACAGTGGACCCAGTGGGCTCTCCCACACTAGAGATATTCAAACAGAAATTGGACAGCCATCTGAGTGGGATGGTGTAAACTGGTGTCCTGCAACAGCAGGGAGTTGGACCTCATGTCCTTCATGGCCTTTCCAAATCTACTATTCTATGATTCTAAGGTCCCTTCCTCCAACTCTACCTCACCCCACCATTATGTTCACAATTCTGAGAGGTATGTTGGACTGAGAGAGAAGGAATGATTCAAGGTTAGTAAGTAAGCTTTTCAGCTAGAGTAGAGATTATGAAGCTGGATCATTCTCATTCAGGTCTAGCCATCTAGGTACTAAACCACGACGACCTGTGCAGGGAGAAGGACAGGGGGAGTACATCCCTGTTGGTTCTTCTGGACCTCTCGGCGGCTTTCGATACCATCGACCATGGTATCCTTCTGGATAGACTTGCAGGATTGGGGGTTGGAGGCACTGCTTTGCAGTGGTTCCGCTCCTATCTCGACGGTCGAT
>NW_025335438.1:7686981-7688999 GCF_004798865.1 Varanus komodoensis
CCCGGGCCATCTAGTCTGACCCCCGGCTCCAGCCAGCTCCGCTCACATTACACAGTCAAGGAGCAACAACTGAAAAGGCCCTCTTCCTTGTTATCACCTCCTTTGGAGATAGCTTTTAGAGGCAAGCCTCAGATTCTGATAATAGTGCCCAGGCAGATTCAGGTTGGGAGAGACAATCAGTATTTTTGTCCGAGGCCATATACAACTATTTAAGTTAAAACCAGCACCTTAAACTAGGCTAAGAAGCATGCAGGGCAGAATTAGTGACATATGTTCAGAACTTCTGATTCTAGTTATTAGTCTGGCTGCTGCATTTTGCATATGCTGCAGCTTCTCAATTCTCTTCAAGGGCAACCCCACCTCTACAGTACATTGCAATAATCTAAATATAATCATTTTAGATCAAAGAAAGAAGGCAGGCATTCAGTCTCAATGGAACCAGAAGGCTAAAGGTCTCATAATTAGCTTGTCGTCTCCTGCACCTATATTTTGATTGACTGATTTTTTTTTAACTTGTATTCTGCACTAATAATACTGTAGGACTATTGGATTTGATACATGAAGCATGGAAGAAAAATATCATCGGTTATAGAAAAGAGAAACTAGAAGTTGCTGCAGACTTTAAAATGTGCCTAATAGTGATATTAAATGTTGCTGTGGCAGCAGCAGCTGCACAAAAACCCTTCATAAATCAAGAGGAAGGAACTTGGAAGCATGTCTACCTATTAATTTAAGATTTTTGTATGCTGTCCCATTACTAAAAAAAGTCTCTGGGCAGCTTACAGAGAGTGAACCAAAATAACAGAACCTTTAACAACACAGAAAAAACAGAACCCATAACAACAATATACCTATAATTAGGTATATCTGCTCTTAGTTTATAGTGAATTTAGTTCTTGCTATCTACTCCTAGCTTATTATATAGGGAGGGCCATAGCTCATTAGAAGCAACTTAGACTGCATGCAAAAGGACTCAGATTCAATCCATGGTATATGCTGGTAGAGGCGAGCAAGAATCTTGTTTGAAAACTTACACTATCAGTCAGTGCAGAAAATTCTGAATCACATGGACAGTGGTCTGACTTAACACAAGGCAGTTTCTTATGTACCTTTCCATATTCCTTCATTAGTATATTGAAAAATTCATAGGGCAATCAAGACTGTACTGTTCATGAGCTGCAGAAAAATCAATGGCTTCTTTTCACTAGCATGCTTCCAGCCTCTGACACTGTGAGGTCTCATGGTGCTGTGTGATCAAGTTTGTGATTAACCACAAATTATCTCAACAAGCATTGTCTGTAGTATTCACATGGACACATACCAGAGCAACTTATATTCTCATGTCCATATGTCAGGTAGCTACAAGTAAATCAGAAGCTGTGGTCCTTGGTTACAAGCACCACTGATATCAGTGAAACATCAAAGCAAGCTTGGAAAATATCAAACTGCAAAGATTAAAAATCTGTGAAGATACATGAGTAGCAATATGTTCCATATGATTTATATGTTGAGAACCAGGCATTAGGCATTCTCTGACTTCCGTCAGAAAAGGGTAACCATTAGCGGGAAATCATCGGGATGGAGGCCAGTAACAAGTGGGGTCCCCCAGGGCTCTGTCCTGGGGCCAATCCTGTTTAATCTTTTCATTAACGACATGGAAGAAGGGGTGAACAGTCTGCTGATCAAATTCGCAGACGACACTAAAACTGGAGCAGTGGCCACAACTGAGGAGTAGGTACTCCAGATCCAAAAGGATCTGGATAGACTATGGAATGGGCAGGAGACAACAGGATGGTGTTCAATGTGGATTAGTGCAAAGTCTTGCACTTGGGGCATAGGAATAGGTGTCATAAGTACAGGTTAGGTGACAAGTGGCTGGAGAGCAGCACTTGTGAAAGGGACCTCGGGGTACTGGTTGACTGCAGGCTAAACATGAGTCAGCAGTGTGATGTGGTGGTCAAGAGGGCGAACGCCACCCTTGGTTGCATAGCTAGAAGCCACACTTCTGGCTATGCAAC